>NW_007034955.1:0-502 GCF_000164805.1 Carlito syrichta
CCTCTCCATTCGATTCCATTCCATTCCTCTCCATTCCCCTGCATTCCATTCCATTTCAATTCTCTCTAAAACCTACCATTCCACTGCATTCCACTCCATTCCATTCCACTCGATTCCTCTCTATACAATTACCTTCAATTCCATTGCACTTCCTTCCTCACCTTTCTATTTCTCTCAAATCCATTCAATTCCATCCATTCCATTCCTAGCATTCCATTCCATTCAATTCCATTTCTCTCAATTCCATTCCATTCCATTCGTTTCCATTTCTTTGCTCTCCAATCCATTCCCTCAAATCCAACCCATTCTTTTTCTCTCTATTCTATTCCACTCCATTCCTTTCCTCTCCATTCCATTCCTCTCCACTCCATTCCATTCCCTTCCATTCCATTCCACTCCATTCCGTTCCTCTCCATTAGATTCCAATCCATTACATTCCACAGCATTTCATTTCACTCCACTCCATACCATTACATTCCTCTCCATTCCATTCATTCTGTTC
>NW_007034955.1:2270-2665 GCF_000164805.1 Carlito syrichta
TCTCCATTCCGTTTCATTCCACTCCATTCCATTCAATTCCACTCCATTCCATTCCATTCCTCTCCATTTCCCTGCATTCCATTCCATTTCATTCCTCTCTAAAACCTACCATTCCACTGCATTCCACTCCATTCCATTCCACTCGATTCCTCTCTATACAATTCCCTTCAATTCCATTGCATTTACTCCTCACCTTTCCATTCCTCTCAATTCCATTCAATTCCATCCAATCCATTCCTCTCAATTCCATTCCATTCCATTCCATTCGTTTCCATTCCTTTCCTCTCTCCATTCCCTCGAATCCAGCCCATTCCATTCCTCTCCATTCTATTCCATTCCATTCCAATCCTTTCCTCTCCATTCCATTCCTCTCCATTCCATTCCATTCCCTTCCA
>NW_007034956.1:0-385 GCF_000164805.1 Carlito syrichta
ATTTTGTTGAGGATTTTCATGTCTATGTACATAAAAGATATTGGTTTGCAGTTTTCTTTTTTTGTTTTATCTTTTTTTGGCTTTGGTATCAGAGTGGCACTGATGTCCTAGAATGAGTAGAGAGAATTCCCTCCTCTCCAGTCTTATGGAATAGCTTCAGTAAAATTGATACCAGATCTTCTTTGAAAGTCTGGTAGAGGGCAACTCCCTCGGGTCCCCTCCTGCTGTGGGAGCTTTTCTGTCTTCTCAATAAATCTTGCTTTCTGAAAAGAAAGAAAGAAAGAGAGAGAGGGAGGGAGGGAAGGAGGGAGGGAAGAGAGAAAGAGAGAGAAAGAAAGAAAGAAAGAAAGAGAGAGAGAGAGAGAGAGAAGGAAGGAAGGAAGGA
>NW_007034957.1:0-384 GCF_000164805.1 Carlito syrichta
AGAATGGAATGGAGAGGAATGGAACAGGATGGAGTGGAATGGATGGGAGTGGAATGGAATGGAATGGAATCGAGTGAAATGGAAAAGAATGGAATGTAGAGGAATGCAATGGAATACAGAAGAATGGAATGGAATGGGAAAAAGGGGAGGAATGGAATGGAAAGGAATGGAATGGAGAGGAATGGAACGAAGAGGAATGCAATGGAGAGAAATGGAAGGGAGTGGAATGCAGTGGAATAAAATTGAATTGAATGGAATGGAGTGGAATGGAATGTAGAGGAGCGGAATTTAGGGGAATGTAATGTTATGAAATGGAGAGGTTTGGAAAGGAGAGAAATGGAATGGAGTGGAATAGAATGGAGTGGAATTGAATAGAGAGGAATG
>NW_007034958.1:0-385 GCF_000164805.1 Carlito syrichta
TGTGCTGGGATTATAGGCAGGAGCCACTAAGCCTGGCCCTGAGATCATTTCTTAACTGATGGAGCAGAGCTGACTGGAGTCACAAGTGTCCCAGCCTTCACCCAGGACTCAGCATCTAGTTCACATTCCTTTTTTCTCTCCCCTCTCCCTATTAGACCTCAGACTGAAACTCCAAGGTCCATCCAGAAGACTCAGCGCCATGCCATCCCTCACATGTCCTCAGTCCCTCAACACAGTGGCCTTGTCCCCTCATCCCCTCCAGCGGCCTCTGTCGGCCCTTGTCCATCTTGCCCTTGCTTTTCAACCATTCTACAAGGCTCCGTTCCTGCTCACTGACCCCCTGCATTCTGCCCCCGAGGGCTCCAGGCCGTCCATAGATCCCTCA
>NW_007034959.1:0-383 GCF_000164805.1 Carlito syrichta
AGGTAGGTAGCTAGCTAGTTATGTGAGCTGGATAGCTAGTTTGTAAGCTTAAGTCAACTAGGTAAGTCAGCTGGCTATCCAGCTGGCTAGATAGGTAGCCAGCTAGTTGTCAGCTGGCTAGCCAGCAGACTAGATTCTTAAATCAGCTAGTTAAATCTGCTGGCAACAAGGTCACTAGCTAGTTAAGTCAGTTCACTAAGTCAGTTGGCTATTCAACTGTTTATCTAGTTTTAAAGCTAGTTCAGTCAGGTGGCTAGCCACCTGGCTTAGCTAGTTATTTCTGCTAGTTAAATCACCTGGTTAGATTGGAAGCTAACAATATGAATCAGCTAGCTAGTTAAGTCAGCTAGATAAGTCAGCTGGCTAGCTAGCTAGGTAGTTAG
>NW_007034960.1:0-444 GCF_000164805.1 Carlito syrichta
TAACTAGCTGAATTAGCTAAATAGCCAGCCGGCTAGCCAACTGATTTAATTAGCTAGCTATCTACCTAGACAGGTGGCTAACCAGCTGACTTAACTAGCTGACTTAATCAGTTAGCCTGCTGACTAGCCAGCTGACTTAACTAGCTAGCTATCTGAATTAACTAGCTGACTTAACTAACTAGCCAGTTGGCTACCCAGATGACTCAACTAGTTGACATAACTCGTTAGCCATCTGACTAGCCAGCTAACTTAACTAGCTGACTTCACTAGCCAGTTGGCTAGCCTGCTAGCTTAACTAGCTAGCTATCTATGGTATCTGCTGTCTTGTCAGCTGACTTAACTACCAAATTACCTAGATGACCAGCTGGATAGCGAGCTGACTTTACTAGATGACTTAACCACCTAACTAGCTGGCTAGCCAGATGAATTAACTAGCTAGCTACC
>NW_007034961.1:0-472 GCF_000164805.1 Carlito syrichta
CCAGATGCCTAACTGAGTAGCTAGCTATTTAAGTCAGCTGGCTAGCCAGTAATCTAGCTCTTTAAACAACTTAGTTAAGTCAGCTCAGTAACCAGCTGGTTATTTAGGTATCTAGGTAGCTAATCAGCTGGCAAACGAGTGGGCTTCATCAGTAGTCAGCTATTTAAGTCAGCTGGTTATCCAGTTAGCTAGCTAGGTAGGTAGGCAGTTATATAAACATGCTAGCCAACTGTCTAGCTAGTTATGTCACCTAGTTAAGTCAGCTGGCTTGACAGTTGACTAGCTCAGTACCTAGATAATTAGGTTAGCTGTCTAGCCCACGGGCTAGCAACTTAAGTTACATAGTTAAGTCAGCTGGATAGCCAGTTGGCTAGCTATTAACAAGCTATTTAATTCAGCTGACTTGCAATCAGGTCAGCTATATAAGTCAGCTAGTTAAGTCAGGTGGCTTGCCAGATGACTAGCTAGGCAG
>NW_007034962.1:0-516 GCF_000164805.1 Carlito syrichta
CCTAGCTAGCCAATTGACTAGCCACTTGACTTAACTAACTAATTTAACCAGCTAGCCAGCTGGCTAGCTAGCACGCTCAACTAGCTGACTTAATTAGTTATTCAGCTGGCTAACCAAATAGATAAGTCAGCTAGCCAGCTGACTTAACTAACTGATATCACTAGCTAGACAGTTGGCTTGCCAGCTGCCTTAATAAGCCAGCTACCTAGCTAGCGAGCTGGCTAGCCATCTGACTTAACTTAGTGACTTAACTAGCTGGCCAGCTGGCTACCTAGCAGACTTAACTAGCTAATTAACTAGCTAGCCAGCTGGATAGTCCACTGACTTACCTAGCTGACTTAGCCAACTAGCCAGCTGGTAGCCAACTGACTCAACTAGCTGTCTTGACTAGTCAACCTGCTGGCTATTCCACTGACTTAGCAATTTGCTACTTAACTTGCCACCTGGCTAGACAGCTGACTTAATTATTCGACTTAATTAGCTAACTAGTTGCTAGCCACCCAACTTAACTATCTC
>NW_007034963.1:0-435 GCF_000164805.1 Carlito syrichta
TTTTTGAGCCATGGTCTCACTCTGTTGCCCAGGCTGGAGTGCAGTGGCATGATCATGCATTACTGCAGCTTTGACTCCCTGGGATGAAGTGATCCTCCTGTCTCAGCCTCCTGAGTAGCATGCACTACAGTTGTGTGCCACCATACCCAGTTCATTTTTAAATTTTTTTGTAGAGACAATGCCTCACTATGTTGCCTAGGCTGGTCTCAAACTCCTGGGCTCTAGCAATCTTCTCACTGTAGCCTTTCAAAGTGCTAGCAGTACAGGTGTAAGCCATCACACCTGAACATTTTCCCATTTTTTAATTGAGTTGTTTGTATTTTTGTTGTTGAGTTGCAGGAGTTTTTACATATCTGAATTTAACCTGTCATCAGATATACGATCAGATATATGATCTGCAAATATTTTCTCCTATTCTTAGGATATCTCTTCAAT
>NW_007034964.1:0-9357 GCF_000164805.1 Carlito syrichta
TTGCTGAGATTCTAAGGCAATACAATTTTTTCTGCCATGGGAGAGTTTAATACTAAATAATAACATCTTGATACGTGATAATTGACCTAAATATAGTCTACCTATAGGGGTAAAACTTTTTTATTCTTATTATCATTATTTATTTATTGACTTGTAGGATATTTGGACTTTTGATGTTTTTGGTGAATATGATGATTATGGTTGCAGACATAGTTCTCGCTTGTAGAAACATTGATATGCCTTCAGAATGTAATGACATTTTATTGGCTATTGATGTGTTCTTTGTAATAGATATTCTTCTTCGAATATTTGTAGAAGGGTAAGTTTGATTATTTTTGTAATGCATAAACCTATTTTGGACCGTATGAGAAGCATGTCAAAATAATCAGCAGTTCAATTCTACCAAATGTGTTCCTCTCTATCAAAATAATTCTCCTCAAAGTCATGGCCCAAATAAAAACAACAGTCCAAATCCCAGTTTTTCATAGATTGGGCTTTAATAGTATTATTGTTGCAACTGGACTTCTAGTCTCCAACAATGTATTCAAGATGGTTCCTTCTACAGATAAAGCTTAAAGCGTTTTCAAAAAGGGGCCAGGCAGCTGATGTGTCTACACAGACTAAGATAAATAGATGTGAAATAAAATATATTTTCATTAAGAGTTGAATTCTAAATAACAATTGGTAATAGATAAAATATTAGATAATAGATCACAAATAACTTCCATCTCAGTTAAAATTAAAACTTTTAAGATACAGAGGAGGTGTGAGGCATACTCTCCCATCAGTGAGACTTTGTAGCAAGGCAGCCATTAATTTTCACTGCAGGCTGACTTCCTGAGATGGGTCAGGTGAGCCAAGTATTGGGGATAACACACTGTGGGAGTGTGGGACTGTTTCCCAGTCTTACTTTACCCAGAGTATCTCAGAAGGCAGTTTGTCTCCGATCCTGCTGATTTTTTATCCTTATGTCATTGAGCTAAGGACAGTTGCCCACTCTCAGGTTTCTTAGAGTCTAAAAATAGTTGCCCCAGACCCAGAAGAAGCTTTCCCTGGAGGACCAGTCCCCATGTCTGAAGGAACCAGTATAGGGAGAAGGTGTGGTTTGTGGACGTCCACCTTTCCCCCTGGCAGAGGCCACAGTAGTCCACTGGGATTCCAATGTGGGCATAAAGCCAGATGATGAGTTTGGAAACCAAAATAGGAGATCCCTCTTCTTGTGAGCTCCTTTCATATACTCTTCATGGCCCAACTGCTCTATGCCTGTGACATATGTATTCCATTTCCATTCCCCAATAAGACTACCCAACATCTCACTTTTCTCCTCTCACTGCATGAAGGTAAGACTTGCCTCTTGTTCAATGGTTTGGTTATATCTATTACTATACTTAAATTTCTATATTAATGCCTTTGTCATATATACATATCAAATAAATATAAGGTGACTGTAAAATTTCCATAAATATATCTTCCCCTTAATTTCATCTTAAAAATGCATTTTTATATCTCATTAAAGTAGAACTTGTCATTGGGATGAGCCAAATAATTTGTGGTCTTAAAACAGTCCTATCTTTTTTCATGGGGGGAAGAATTTATTTATTTTGTTTTATACTACAGGATGCAGCTCTATTTTTCAGTGTCCCCTAATGCTATCGATGCTGTCATTATCGGACTGTCTCTACCAGTTAATGTCACTTACATATGGTATGACTTAGAACTTCGTAAAGATGTCCCAAGGTATGAAAGATATATTTACATCTCTTGAAGTTTTTAATTTTTTTTGTATTTTCTATGGCTTTTAGTCTATATAATCTTTTAAACTTAGAATGTTCTGATTCTATTAAAAATACATTGCTTATAACTGAAATGTTTAGATAAATTGCCACATACTTTGAAACTAAAACATTGTGATATTTAGGGACTAGTGAAAGGTCCATAAGTACCATACGTACCATTAATTGAATAAAGAAGAAAAATTTCCCAAAGAAGAATCTAGGGACTTTTTCTCTTATGCTACTGCTTTAACTTCTCTACAGTTTGAAATTGCCCTTAAATTTCTATTTGTGCTTCAACCATAAAGCCCTTACACATGAAATTCTATTCAGGTTTTTCCTATAGCCAAGAGAATATTGATTTGAGCATATGTCAAACTTGAGTAACCCTAATCATGATTCTCTACAAAGTAGCAAACAGAACAGAAAACTAGGCAGGGACATGAATAGCAACATAGCAGTAGAGTTGTGCAGTGTAGTTTGGTAGAAATGAAGAAAGTTGAGGCAAAATTAGAACTGCTCAGGATAAGAAAACTACAAAGTATATGAGGACCTGATGACTCTCTTTTTTCCCCATTTTCTTGTTTTTAATGTGACAATGAGGAAAATTGAAAAACAAATATATACTGAGATATAGATGTTGGGTAGCTTCCTAAGTTTCTTCATGGGTCAAATAACTGGCTTCTTTCTGTACCTTAGTGTCCCTGGATGACAATTCAGGCCCCAACTTAAGCACATTATGTGATAGGCTTCAAGAATACTTTGAAAATAATCTGAGCCTGTGTGGTCCTCTGACCAGCAACTTTGACATTACTTGAGGGCTTTCTAGAAATGAAAACAGAAAAACTACACCTTAGACCCACTGAATTAGTATCTCTGGGACCCAGTAGTATGTACTTTAACAAGCTTTTTCAGATGACTCTGATGCATGCTCAAGTTAGAGAACCACTACTCCAGACCATCACTTCTCTGCTATAGTGTTTCTGATAGTAGGAGAGACAGCAGCTAGCATGCTTGGGAAGTATTTAAATCTGTTGCCTGCATGATATCTGTTAGAGGTTGTAGTAAATCTATGTTACTGATGGGAGTAATAAAGATAAATGAGAACCTTTAGCTTGTTTAGATGGGGAAAAGATGCAAATAATGGTCTGGAAACAAAGTTAAATTCACAAACTCTAAGACTCTATTGTGTTACTATTTTTCTAGACCAGAGCTTCTCACTCTCAGCATTAATGACATTTTAAACCAGATAATTATTTTCATAGGGGAGTGGGGAGCAGTTGTATTTATAGCAGAATGTTTAGCAGAATTCCTGGCCTCAGTTTACTAGATGTAACTAGCACCCTTCCTTCTCCCACATACAGTTGTGACAACCAAATATGACTCCATACGTTACCAAATATCACCTTGTGGCTGGGTTGGGGGAAAGAGGAAACTACCCCTAGCTAATAACCACCAATCTAGACTTAGTCTATATTGATAAAATTCTCTGTTTCTAAGTAAAAATGGATCTTGAAAATTTATTGTTAGATTCGACAGTTTATTTCGAGCTCTGCACATCATTGTTATGATAGAATTGTTCATCTGGCTCATCAAATAAGATACCTTAAAATATTAATCAGAAGGCTGGTAAGTAGACAAAGCATATTTTTGATTCAGAAAACTGTTTTATGTTTTGGGAAATATTGGCAAGGGTTGATATGGATATTGCATAAATATTTATTTTTTATTTTTATGTTGATTGTTTAAAACTCTCAGGTGTCAGAAAACAAAAGAAGGTATGTGAAGGATGGCTATGACCTGGATCTCACTTACATCACTGGTTTGTGAAGTTTAAGTATTGATTTACTTATATTAACATCCTATTTTTCTTGTTGCTATTTTTTTTTTTTTAGTTGGAGTCTCACTCTGTCACTCAGACTGGAGTGCACTGGCCGCTCCCGGCCACCACAGGCTCGACCTGCTGGGCTCTGGCAATCCTTCCGCCTCAACCTTCCAAGTAGCTGGAACTACAGGGGCGCACTACCACGCCTGGCTAATTTTTGATTTATTGTAGAGATGAGGTCTCACCAAGTTGCCCGGGCAGGTCTTGAACCCACGGGCTCCGGCAATTCACTCACCTCAGCCTCCCAAAGGCGCAGGATTATAGGCTGAGCCACCGAGTCCGGCTCTTGTTGCTCTTTTTAAATTTAATGATTTGCATTACCTAAGCCATGTGTTTCTCAAGTGTTTTTTTTTTTTTTCCTCAATAAGGACATATGCCACTGTGATAGTATGACATATTTGTAGTTTAGGAAAATGAAAAATCTCCATGCCATCTCAAATTAGGGCTACTTGTTTGCAGGACAGGAACATGAATGGATTTCCAGATGACTCCATTTGAGTTTACTATAGAGTGGATTAAGTCATAGTAGTTATTCTGAGTTCGAAGAATCCCTGAGAGACCTCTTGTCTTCCTAGAAGTCCAAAGAATGGGATCACTGTTTTGTAGATCTCAGGTTTTATGAGTCATGAGGGCTGGAAAGCACCCTTGGAGTTCCCATCATCACTGGTGCCCAGAACTCTTAAATTTTCTCTGGTATTTAAGATAATAACTGAATTTCAACCACATGGAGAGCTTCAGACTGAAGCCAACACAATTACATGGCATATGGCTAGACCAAATTGAGTCTTGGTAACATCATTATAGTTTAATGGTCACTGTGTTGGATAATTTTACATGTTATCTTGATTATCCTGAGTGTATGTTAACTTTTTTTCTGTCAACCTCAATCTTGAAAGCTTTTTTTTCCTGTGAATAAGTGGTCTCACTATATGTAAATTAAATGTTTATGTATTG
Source organism: Carlito syrichta (assembly GCF_000164805.1). Classification (NCBI taxonomy): domain Eukaryota; kingdom Metazoa; phylum Chordata; class Mammalia; order Primates; family Tarsiidae; genus Carlito; species Carlito syrichta. The sequence continues at coordinate 4,612 of NW_007034964.1, forward strand.
TTTTCTATCTATAATGACATTCATAACAGTGCTGATTTTGACTTCCAGATCAGATAATTGCGATGTCATTCCCCTCTTCTGGAATTCAGTCTTTCTACAGAAATTCTATTAAGGTAAGAATATTTATCTAACAAATACTCATTTCTCAGTGAATGTAGACTATGTAGTCTTCAGTTTAATACTGACCTAGAAAGGGCAGCATGATTCTAAAAACTTATAATTTGGGGTCAAAATTTATAATAGATTGGTATCAGTTAGCTTTTGTTATGTTTAAAACCACCACACAATGTATCAGCCTATAAGAGTATTTATTTAGTTTATGGTACTGTGGATTAGGGAGGGGCTTAATTGACTGGTCCTGATAATCAGGGATAAGATGATCTATCTCATCTGGGCTCACTTATGCACTTGAGGGCAGGTACTGAATCATCTGAGGACGGAATAGTCTAAAAATTATATAACTGCCCTCAACTGGTGGAGCCACTGTAAGCTGTACACATCTCCCCTCCCCAAGCCAACATATCATGCTTCCTGGTGCCCACTGATGCCAAAAGCCCATACCCCTTACCTAATGGAGCAATCACATACTGGAAACACTTTTCAGTCACTAAGGACTGGCTTGCCTACTTCCCGCCTGCTGTTGGAACCACCTCATGCCTGACAAAACCACTGCACCCAGAATGTACCCTTCTAGAGCCTGAGACCTGACCCACACTGTGTCCTCCACCCCCAGAAATGCTGCACAGGCATCTCCATAAGCACCCACATTCTAGGCCACTGAGGCGCTTACAGACACTGCTAATGTCAAAGAAAGCATAGAAGACTACAATACTGCACCCACCCAAAACCAAAGCCAAAGCATGCTACACAACCAACACTCTGGAACAAACTACAGAAAAAGTCTTTCCATATAACTGCATAACATTGGAAGAAGCCACTATTTCATTGAATGTGCAAAAATTAGTGTAGGGACATAAGAATTCCTTGAAAAGCAATAACTTATTGTGCCTCCAAAGTAACACAATAGTTCCCCAATAACAGAGCCTATATGTTCAAAATCTGAAATGCCCAAGAAGGCATTCAAAAAATGTTTGTAAGGAAATTCTATAAGATATAAGATAATACAAATAGATGATTGAATAAAATTAGAAAAACAATGTAGGATCTCCATCAGAAAATTAACAAAGATACACACTCATTTAAAATAAGAACTAAAACAGAAATTTGGAACTGAAGAATTTAAGGAATGAAGAAAAAATACAATCAAAAGCTTCAACAACAGACTACACCAAGCAGAAGGCATTTCTGAATTTGAAGGTAAATATTTTGAAATAACCCAATCAGACACACTCACAGGTGCATGTATGTACAGAAACACACACACAATATGAAAATATTTAAAAATAATAAAAAAGCTAAGTCAATGGGGATTATAAGACACCATTAAATAAACAAACATTTGCATCATGGAAATTTCTGAAGGGGAAGAATTGAGAAATGGCACAGAAAGCCTATCTAATAAAAAAGTAACTGAAATTCCCATGTATTGGGAGCGATATGGCCATCTAGATCTAGAAAGCTCAAAGGTTTCTAAATAGATTCAACCCAAAACAGTCTTCTCTGAGGCATGTAACAGTTAGACTGCCAAAAGTCAAACAAAAAGAGAATTTTTCAAAAAGCAAGAATAAAAGCTTCAAGTCACATGTAAAGAAATCATCATGAGACCAACATCAGATTTCTTAGCAGGGAAAGGATAATAAGAGTCAATGGATATTATAATCTAAGTGGTAAAAGAAAAAAAGTCAATCTTCCTACCAAGAACACTATACCCAGCAAAGCTAGAAATGAAGGAGAAATAAACTATTTCTAAGGCAAGCAAAAATGGAGGGAATTCATCACTCCTAGACTGGGCTTACAGGGAATTTTAAGGGAGTCCCACATCTGGAAGCATCAGAAAGACATATAAAGGTACAGAACTCACTGTGAGAGCAGATACACAAATGAGAAAGAGAAAGGAATAAAACTTTATCACTACAGAAAACCACCAAACCACAAAGATAAAGAAGTCAGGTGTCCTGGGCCTGCTTGCAGAGTTTGGTTTTATCTCCACTGCTCCTTCTACTACCAAGTGAGAGGCCCAAGTGGCTCTGCCACAGCTTCTGTTGCCCTGTGACCTACAGGTACTGGAAGAGCCTTAGGGAAGACACTGGGACATACCAGAAGCAGGAAAATGGAGACCTGATCCCATGATTTCTCTCAAGTAATGAGACCTGAATCCATAGTCACCTCTATGACAAAGAGTCAAACTGCATGTGTCATTGCAAAGTACCAAAGCCTACCTCTCAAATCTGTTGAGGAAGTGACAATGATCAAATGGCCTCCATTTCTATATGCCTAAATTAGTAGCCTTAACCTACCACCCTACCGAGTCAGTTATTCACACACAACAAGGACCCCTGTGCTCTATACCCTAACACATCTAATCACCTGAAGTAACAGCCTGAGACACTACTACCCCCAGGTGTAGAGTCCTTGGTGCTGTGTTGCCCTATCTGCTCAATACCCAGACATATTCCCAGGTACCTGGAGCTCTCACTCTCCTGAATTAGGAACTTAAGCCACTCTCCCCTTCCTGAGCAGAAAACATGAGTAGCAGGAGTCTCCTAAGACCTTGTGAAAGCACACCTCTCTGTGGCTGCACACCACACTCAGTTTGGGAACAGATGCATGTGCCTAACATTGGTGGACCCGTAGGTGAGCCTGCCCAATTCAGCCCCACCCATCTTGTTTCTTCCCTCACTGGGACTGAACTGGGAGCACAGTGCACTCTTTAGATGAGCTCACTGTCAAGACAAGTAACACCTCTTCCCCTAAATAGGGATCAAGTAAATACCCATACACATTGAGGGTAGCCAGTTCTTACTCACAGGTACCACCTGCTGACCTAGAGGCAGTACAATACATCACAACAGGTAATTCACTGAAATCAGCACACACCACTGAGAAGCAAGTTAAGTGTCCCGAGACTCCCACCATTCTAGCCTCACAAGAAGTAGTGGGCCAGCCCAAGTCTCCCCTAAATCACTATTACAACTGACACCTGAGAAAGCCTGCATACACAGGCTATCTATATCAAAGGAAATTATACAGATCAGCCACCATAGTTCATACAGATGAGGAAGAACCAGATAAACAACTCTGAAAGTTTTTTAAAAACTTTCACTGTTTTAAAAAACAGTGTTACCCCTCCAAAGGGAGACAACGATTCTTCAACAATGGAACCTAACCACAATGAAATCCCTGAAATGTCATCTAACAAATTCAGAATACTGATTTCTAAATTATTTTTTATTTATTATAAAGATGTGGGGTACAATCAAACATTGATTACGCAGGTGCCCTTGTTGATGAGGTGTGTGCTTCCCTCCCCTAGCAGTTTCCCTCAACTGCCACTCCCACTCCCCCTTCACTGACAGTTTCCCACTACTGCCAATCCCTTTCTTATAGTATTATAATAATTGTTCAAGGTCTGCTCATGGGTGAGAAAATATGGTACTCTGTTCTTTGTTTCTGTGATACATCACTGAGTATAATTGACTCTAAATCCATCCAAATTCCTGTGAAGTCCATATGTTGGTCCTTTTTTATGGCTGCATAATACTCCACTGTGTATATGTACCACATTTTTAAAAATCTAGTACAGATTCAATGGGCAGCATGGTTGGTTCCATGTTTTTGCCATTGTAAATAGAGCTGCAGTAAACATACGTGTGCAGGTATCTTTTTTGTAGAATGACTTGCATCCTATTAGGTATACTCCCAGTAGGGGAATTGCTGGGCCATATGGAAGGTCAATTTCTAGTTCGGTCAGAAATAGCCACACTGTCTTCCAAAGAGGTTGCAATCATTTGCATTCCTACCAGCAGTGTAGAAGCATTCCTTTTTCTCTGCAACCTCACCAGCATCTGTTGTTGTTTGTTTTATTAATTATGGCCACTCTAACTTGGGTTAGGTGGTATCTCAATGTGGTTTTGATTTGCATTTCCCTGATGATGAGTGAGGCTGAGCACTTTTTCATGTGTCTGCTGTCTGACAATATATCTTCTTTTGAGAAGTGTCTATTCATGTCTTTTGCCCACTTTTTAATGCTGTTTGTTTTTTTCCTTTAGGTGCATTTAATTTCCTTGTAGATCCTAGATGTTAGGCCTTTGTCAGATATACAGTTGGCAAATATTTTTTCCCATTCTGTGGGTTGTCTCCCTACTCTCTTGAAGGTTTCTTTTGCTGTGCAGGGGCTCGTCAGTTTGATGAGTTCCCACTTAGGGATATGATCAGGAATTGGTTACCAGTTCCAATTTCCATAGGATGTCTCCTGCATTTTCTAAGATTTTTATACTTTGAGGTTTTACGTTTAGGTCTTTGATTCATTTAGAGTTGATTATTGTGTATGGGGATAGGTAGGGGTCCTGTTTCAATCTTCTGCATGTGATCAGCCAGTTTTCCCAGCACCATTTACTGAATAGGTTCTGCTCTCCCCTGTGGTTGTTGTTAGAGGCTTTGTCAAAGATGAGTTGGTTGAGAAATTGAGCCTTTGCTTCCGGTTCTCTATTGTATTCCATTGGTCTATATGCCTGTTCTTGTAACAATACCAGGCTGTTTTTATTACTATAAACTTATTGTAAAGTTTGAAGTCTAGAAATTTGATACATCCTGCTTTTTTTTTTTTTTTTTTTTTTTTTTTTTAGG
>NW_007034965.1:0-380 GCF_000164805.1 Carlito syrichta
GCTGACTTAGCTAGTTAGCTAACTAGCTAGCTAACTGACTTAACCAACTGAATTATATAGCTGACCTAACTAGTTAGCTAGCTGACGTAGCTACCTGACTTAACTAGTTTGCTGGCTGACATAAGTAGTTGACTTAACTAGTTGACTTAACTAGTTAGCTAGCTGACTTAGCTAGCTAGCTGACTAGTTATCCAGCTGACTTAGCTAACTGACTTAACTCCTTAGCTGATGACCTAGACAACTAACTTTGCCATCTGACTTAACTTATTAGCTGACGAGCTAGCCAGCTGACTTAACTGGTTAGCTGAGGAGACACTCAGCCACCTGACTTAACTTGTTAGCTGAGGAGACAGCCAGCTGACTCAACCAGCTGACTTAAC
>NW_007034966.1:0-380 GCF_000164805.1 Carlito syrichta
GCCCGACAGAGACGGGGAGGGATTCAAGCGGTTTCTTTTCTTCACTTCTTCCTTTTTAAAAACTAAAAAATAAAGATGAGGACTTGCTATGTTGCCCAGGCTGGTCTCGAACTCCTGGGCTCAAGTGATCCTCTTATCTCAGCCTCCAAAAGTGCTGGGATTACAGGTGGGATTACAGGCGAGAGCAGCCACGCCTGACCACTTCTTTCTTTTTTTATTTTTTACTTTATCTTATTTTATTTATTTATTTGAGTCAGGGTCTCACTCTGTTGCCCAGGCTGGAGTGCAGCGGGACGATCTCCACTCACCACAGTCTCAAACTCCTGGGCTCAGGCAATCCTTCCACCTCAGCCTCCTGAGTAGCTAGGACTACAGGTGCA
>NW_007034967.1:0-380 GCF_000164805.1 Carlito syrichta
AATGGAACGGAAGGAATGGAATGAATTTGAATGGAATGGATGGAGTGCAATGGAATGGAGAGGTATGGAATGGAATGGTGTAACCTGGAATGGAAAGGAATTGAATTGTATGGAAAGACATGGAATGGAATGGAAAGGTATAGAATGAAATGGAATGGAATGCAATGGAATGGAATCTAATGGAAGGGTATGGAATTGAATGAAATTTATCGGTATGGGATGGATGGAAATGAATGGAGTTGAACTGAGTGGAATGGACTGGAATGGTGTGGAATGGAATGGAATGGAAAGGAATGGAATGAAATAAAATGTAGAGGAATGGAATGGAATGGAATGGAACGGAATGGAACAGAAAGGAATGAAATGGAATTGAATAGAAT
>NW_007034968.1:0-896 GCF_000164805.1 Carlito syrichta
GGCTGGCAAGTTAAGACACTCAGTAGCATGCTGGTCTGGCAGTTGGGTAGCTTGTAAGGTAGGTGGCTACCTAGTCAGCTAGTTAGCTTGCTAGTCAGCTAGCTAGTTAAGTCAACTAGGTAGTCAGCTAGATAGTCAGCTAGATCATTAAGTCAGATAACCAAGTAAAAAGCCAGCCATCTACCTAGCTAAGTAACCAAATTAAGTCAGCTGGCTAGACCACTGGTAAGCTAGGTAGCTAGCTAGTTATGTCAGCTATCTAGCCAGCTTAGTAGCTATTTAAGTCAGCTGGTTAAGTCAGCTGGCTAGCTACATAGCAAACTATTTAAGTCAGTTGGCTAGCCAGCTGGCTAGCTATTTAAGTCAGCTAGTTAATTCAGCTGGCTTCCCAGTTGACTAGCTTGGTAGCTAGCTAGTTAAATCAGCTGACTAGCCACCAGGCTGCTACTGTCAGCTAATTTTGTCTGCTGGCTAGACAGCTGGCTAACTAGATAAGTCAAGTAGTTGAGTTTGCTGGCAAACCAGCTAGATAGCTGTTTAAGTCAGCTAATTAATTCACTTTGCTAAGCAACTCTCTAGCTAGGTCACTCACTCGTTAGTTAGCTGACTTGCCAGCTGGCTGCTTGTTTAAGTCAGCTGTTTAAGTCAGCTTACTAGCCACATGGTTAGGTAGGTAGCTAGCTAATTAAGTCAGCTGGCTAGCCCAATGGCCACCTTCTTATGTCAGCAAGTTAAATGAACTGGCTAGACGGATGGCTAGCTAGGTGGCTAGTTAAGCCGACTGGCAATATGACTGTCCAGCCAGGGAGGTAACTAATAAGCCAGATGGCTGGCCAGCTGGGCAGCTCGCTAGCTGGCTAGCTTGCTCCCTAGCCAGCTAGCCAGTCAGGTAGCTA
>NW_007034969.1:0-379 GCF_000164805.1 Carlito syrichta
ATGTGCTAGACTCAGGTGAATATTCTCTGAAAATAAAACATAATATTATACCATGTTAAGGACATAAGTATGATGGCAAGTACAAATCACAGGTTTCCACTCCATCATAAATATATGTACTTAAGAAAATACTTACCCCATTGTCTGAGTGAGAACTCAAAAAACAGCAGAATCCACATGATAAAATGAGTTACATGGAAGAGAAAGTTTAGTAATTTTGCCACCATAATTTCTCTTCCTTTACAATGCAACATGATGCAATCAGATAGGATGTTCTAACTCTTGAGTTCCTCCTCAGGGAATAAACAGAAGAGTGGAGTATGAGTCCACATTTCTGTCCTTTGAGGGTTTATGCAAAGACTCTTTCTGTTCCAATGTA
>NW_007034970.1:0-843 GCF_000164805.1 Carlito syrichta
CTCTTTTTTCCATTCCTTTCCATTGCATTCCATTCCTCTCCATTCTTTCCATTCCATTCGATTCCATTCCATTTTTATCCATTACATTCCTCTCCATTCTATTCCTCTTTTTTCCATTCCTTTCCATTGCATTCCATTCCTCTCCATTCTTTCCATTCCATTCGATTCCATTCCATTTTTATCCATTACATTCCTCTCCATTTCAATGCATTCCACTCTGTTCCATTCTTTTACATTCCATTCCATATATATCTCTCGATACCATTCCATTCGATTTCATTTTTGTCCATTCCATTCCATTAATCCCCTTTCCATTTCTCTATTCCATTTCTCTCCATTCTATTTCTCTCCAATACATTCAATTCCGATCCATTCCTTTCCTTTCAATTACTCTTCATGTCACTCCATTCCTCTACTCTCCATTCAATTTCGCTGTATTTTATTCCATTCTGTTCCATTCTATTCCACTTAATTCATCTCGATTCCATTCCTCTTCCTTCCATTTTATTCCACACCATCCCAATCCGTTCCTCTCCGTTCGATTCCATATCATTCCATTCAATTCCAATCCATTCCACTCCATTCCATTCCTATCCCTTCCATTCCTCACCAATTCATTCCATTTCTGTATTCCTTCGCATTCTTTCCATTCCATACCATTCCTCTCCATTCCATTCTATTCTATTCCATTCCATTCCATTCTACACGATTTCATTCCAGTACAATTCATTCCTCTCCATTCCGTACTTCTTCATTCTATTCCATTCCTTTCATTTCATTTCTCTCCATTCCATCCACTTCAATCCATTCCATTCTTCTCATTCCATTTAATCCATTTCATTC
>NW_007034970.1:1498-2529 GCF_000164805.1 Carlito syrichta
AATCCATTCCACTCCACTCCTTTCCTTTATATTTCATTGCATTCTATTCCTTTCTACTCCAATCTTCTCTATTCTATTCCTCTCCATTCCATTACTCTCCATGCTATTCATCTCCATTCCATTCCCAGCCATTTCATTTGATACCAATCCTCCCCAATCCTTTCCATTCCATTCCTCTCCTATTCATTACATTCCATTGCATTCCATTCCATTCCTCTATTACATTCCATTGCTCTATATTCCAACCCATTTTAAAAATTCCTTTCCATTTCTTACATTTGGATTCCTCTACATTCCATTCCATTCCACTCCATTCCATTCCTCTCCATTCCATTCCACTCCACTATTCCCTTTCCATTCCTTTCTTCTCCATTCCATTCCATTGTATTCCTTTCTACTCCAATCCTCTCAATTCTATTTCTTTCCGTTCTATTTCCTTCCCTTCCATTATTTTTCATTCTATTCCTCTACATTCCAATCCATTCCCAGGCTTTCATTTCCATGCTTTTCTTCTCCATTCTTTTCCATTCCATTATATTCCATTGCATTCCATTCCATTCCACACTTCTCCATTCCATTCCTCTTCATTATATTCCATTTCGTTCTATTTCTTTCCACTCGTCTGCATTCCATTTCTTTTCTTTTCTCTCCTTTTCATTCGTTTCCGTTCCATTCCTCTATTTGCCATTCCATCTTTTTAAATTCCTTTCCATTCCTTACCTTTGGATTCCTTTCCATTCCATTCCATTCCAGTCCATTCCATTCCTCTCCAATCTTCTCCTCTCCATTCCATTCCATTCCATTTTATTCCATTCCATTCCACTCCGTTCCATTCCATTCCACTCCATTCTATTCCATTCCGTTCCTCTCCATCCCATTCCATTGTATTCCTTCCCACTACATTCCTCTCCATTCCATTCCTTTCCATTCCATTCCATTCCATTCCATTCCATTCCATTCCATTCCATTCGTCTCCTTTGCTCTCCAAGTAATTCCTTTCCTCTCCATTCTTCACCATTCTATTTCACTCC
>NW_007034971.1:0-468 GCF_000164805.1 Carlito syrichta
TATTGTGATCAGTAGAAAACACATTATACACGATTTTAGAAAATTAATCCCAAAATACTGTTTCCCAATAAAAGCTTTAGAATATTTAGATAGAATTTTAAATTTGTGGGTTTCTTTTTTTATTTTGAGTTGGAGTCTCACACTGTTGCCCAGGCTGGAGTGCAGTGAAAGTTCACGGCCACCCCAGCATTCACCTGTTGGGTTCAGGTGATTATTCTCCCTCAGTCTACCAAGTAGCCAGATCTACAGGTGCTCATTACCACTCCTCGCTAGTTTTTTGATTTATTGTAGTGGCATAACCACAGTTTATTTGAGCCCCGAACCCCTGGGCTGAAAGAATGTGTCCTCCATACCATCCCAAGTAGCTGGGACAAATTGATATCAGATGCCAAGGCACACAGATGCAGTACAACATCCATGCTGAGATCTTTTGGCCAAAAGTTATAGTATTTTATTATTATTTTTTGA
>NW_007034972.1:0-640 GCF_000164805.1 Carlito syrichta
AAGAGGGGGGGGGGGGGGAACATAGAGGAAAGCTTCTTGACATTGGTCCAGGCCAAGATTTTTTAGATATGAATAGAAAGCACAGCCAACTAAAAAAATAAGAGACAAGTATTATATCAAACTTAAAAAGATCCTGCACAGCAAAGGAAACAATAGAGTGAAGAGGCAATCTATTGGAAGAAAAAAAATTTTTTGAACCATACACTTGATAAGGGGTTAAAAATAATAAGGAGCTTGAACAACACAATAGCAAGAAAACAAATTACTCCTTTAAAAAATGGGTAAAGACTCTGAAAAGATATTTCTCAAAAGAAGACCTACCAATCTAGATATGAAGAAAATTGTTCAACATCACTAATTATCAGGGAAAAGCAAAGTAAAACCACAATGAGATATTCCTAACACCTGTTAGGATGACTGCTATCAAAAAGACAAAAGATAAGTGTTGGCAAGGATGTAGAGAAAAGGGAACCCTTGAACACTGTTGGTGGGAATGTAAATTAGTACAGTCATTATGGAAAACAGCATGGAAGCTTATCACAAAATTGAAAATAGAACTACCATGTGATTCAAAAATTTCTTTCCTGGGTATATATCCAAAGGAAATGAAAACAGGATGTTGAAGAGATAGCTGCACTCG
>NW_007034973.1:0-428 GCF_000164805.1 Carlito syrichta
AGAAAGGAGAGGAATGGAATGGATTGGAAGAGTATGGAAGGTACTGGAATGGAATGGAATAGAGAGCAATGGAATGGAGAGGGATGGAATGGAATGGGGAGAAATGAAATGGAGAGGAATGCAATGGAATGGAACGGAGAGGAATGGAATGGAGTGGAATGGAATGGATTGGAGGACAATGGAATGGAGAGGAATGAAAGGAAATTGAGAGGAATGGAATGGAGTGAACTAGAATGGAAAGCAGAGAAATGGAATGGAAAGAAGAAGAATGGAATTGAATGGAATGGAAAGGATTGTAATGGAGAGGAATGGATGGAGAGAAATGGAATGGAGAGATATGGAGTGAAATCGAATGGAAAGGAATGGAATGGAGTGGAATAGTATGGATTGGAATGCAGCGGAATGGAACGGTGAGGAATGGAATGGAA
>NW_007034974.1:0-817 GCF_000164805.1 Carlito syrichta
ACACTAGGATAGTATAACTAACATATCAAAGGCTCATCTTTTATTATGAATAATAACACGACATTATCAAAATAGAATGTCTTGGCATTTTAAAAAAGAACAAGCAGACCTCCACACAGAGGATGATCCTGGCGACACAGCCCAGTGGCTCCAGCTCATTTTCTAGAGTGCAGATTACCAAAGTCCCTTGCTCTTCCCCTTCCCTCCTGTCCAGTTATTTCATTTCCCATTAGAATTTACCAAGATTGGATAGGGAGTTTGAAATTTACAACTAAAAAGAGATTTTCTTTTTCAAGGGATTTAAATTACTCTATTTCCTTATCAAAAACTAACTATTCCTGGCCTGGCTCGGTGGCTCAGCCTGTAATCCCAGCACTTTGGGAGGCTGAGGGGAGTGGATTGCCTGAGCCCGTGGGTTTGAGACCAGCCCAGGGAACTTGGCAAGACCTCATCTCTACAATAAAATAAAAAAATTAGCTGAGCGTGATAGCGCACACCTTTAGTTCCAGTTACTTGGAAGACTGAGGAGGAAGGATCGCCGGAGCCCAGCAAGTCAACGCTGGGTGGCCGTGAGTGTGCCACTGGACTCCAGCCTGGGCAACAGAGTGAGACTCCAGATTAAAAAAAAAAAGAACTTCGAAATATTTATAAGCATTAATAACATAGCTAAAATATTATTTTAAAAAATTAATTCTGAGAAAGATTTACACAGCTTAAACAATGGTCCAAAAATAGAACACTAGAGCTCAGGCTTTTTTTTTTCTTTTTTTGAGTCAGAGTCTTACTTTGTCATTCAGGCTAGAGTGCAGTGGCACAC
>NW_007034975.1:0-408 GCF_000164805.1 Carlito syrichta
AAGTCAGCTGGCAAGCCAGCTGACTATCTGTTTAAGTCAGGTAGTTTAGTCAGCTTTCTAACCAGCTGGCTTGGTAGGTAGCTAGCTAGATATGTCTGCCTGCTAGACAGCAGGCTAGTTGATTACATAACCTAGTCAAGTGAGCTGGATAGCCAGCTGGTTAGGTAGGCAGCTACCTAGTTAAGTGAGCTGACTAGCCAGCTGCCTAGCTTGTTAAGTCAGCTAGGTATTTCAGCCAGATAGTCAGCTGGTTATATAGTTAGTTAGCTAGTTAAGTCTGCTAGTTAAGTCAACTGGCTTGCTGGTTAAGTCAGTTAGTTAAGTCAGCGGATTAGCCAGCTGGCTACATAGGTAGCTAGCTAGTTAAGTCAGCTGGCTAGCCAGCTGACTAACAAGTGAGACCCACTT
>NW_007034976.1:0-375 GCF_000164805.1 Carlito syrichta
AGCAGAAGAGAAGCTTGTGGTCAGGAAGGCAGGAGGGCAGGAGGCCGAGGGCAGGAGGGCGGGTCTGACCTCGACTCGGGCCACTGCACTAAGTTCCCACATCTGATAGGCCACCTGCGCTGCCTCCGGGAAGAACTGGCCAGCAGCACTGGAACGGAGGGGTGGGGAGAGGGCGGCACGTCACTGTGGGCAGCAATCCGCACACACACAACACACACAAGACGCTCACACACAGCACACGTACACAGCAAATACACCAAAATACACACAATACACACGCACACAGAACACACATGCACACATATACCACACACAAAAAACACCTAACACACACACCCTAACACACATACAAAAACACCCACACAACACACATGC
>NW_007034977.1:0-374 GCF_000164805.1 Carlito syrichta
AACTAGCTAGCTACCCAGCTAGCAAGCTGAATTACTCGCTGAAATATCTGGCTAGCTACATAGCTAGCTCTCTAGCTAGCTAGCCCACTTAGCTACCTGACAAATAGCTGGCTAGCTGACATAACTAGCTGATTTAACTGGCTATCTATCTAGCCAGTCAGCTGACTTTACTAGCTGAAATAACTAGTTAGCCACCTATCTAGTCATTTGACGTAACAAACCTTTTAACTAGTTAGCGAGCTGGCTTAACTAGCTAGTCAGTTGGTTAGCCAGCTGACTTAACTAGTTGAATAACGAGGTAGGCACCTGGCCAGTCAGGTGATTAAACTAGCTGAATTAACCAGATATCCAGATGGCTAGGCATCTGACTTAAC
>NW_007034978.1:0-436 GCF_000164805.1 Carlito syrichta
GCAACCCGGTCTCTGAAGCCCTCTGCAAAGGAGATCTGCAGTGGGTCTCTGACTCTCGCCGCGGGGGGCTGGGGACCCCAACATCGCAACCTGCTCTTCATACAGAGCTCGGCCATTGCCACTGCTGGGACATCGCAATGCACTGGACAGTTACTGTGGTGCAAACAGTGCTGCTGCTGCTGCTGCTGCCCCTCCCACTGCCACCGCTGCTGCCGTCACCACCGCTGCCGGCCTCTGTGACGGGTAGCACATCACACCACCCGGCCGAGGCGATCCACATCAAACCCCTTCAGGAAGATCTGCTGGGATCGCTGCCACCTCTCCTGCGTCCGAGACTGTCCTGCCCGCCCGGCGGAAGGCTCCTGTTGCCTGCTCAGAGGCAGGCAGCCATCTTGTTCCTGTTCGGCCCCACCCCCTCTGGGGCGAGCAGCTGAGA
>NW_007034979.1:0-448 GCF_000164805.1 Carlito syrichta
TAACGAGCTGGGCAGCTAGGTAGCTAGCTAGATAATTCAGCTTACTAACCAGCAGTCTATGTGTTCAATTCAACTAGGTAAGTCAGCTGGCTAGCCTGCTGGCTAGGTAGGTAGATAGATTAGTTAGCTGGCTAGACAGTCTGATAGCTTAAGTCAGCAACGTAAGTCAGCTGGCTAGCAAACTGGCTAGATAGGTAGCCAGCTAGTTAAGTCAGCTGGGTAACCAGCGGAGTAGCTGATTAATTCAGCTAGTTAAGTCAGCTGACAACCATCAGGCTAGGTAGATAATTCAACTCATTAATTCAGATGGTTAGACAGCTGGTTACCTAGTTAAAAAGTCAGTTAATTTAGATGGCTAGACAGCTGGCCAGCTAGTTATTTCAGCTACTTAGGTCAGCTGGCTGGCTAGGAAAATAGTTATATAAGTCAGCTAGTTATGTCAGCTGGG
>NW_007034980.1:0-612 GCF_000164805.1 Carlito syrichta
AGAGAGAGAGGAGATTCACTTCCCCAAGGTAGGGGAGGTGGTCAAAGCTAGGAAACATGGCGGCCATAGCTCGATAAACACATGACCTGGCCAGAAATTAACAGGAGCAAAGGCAGCTGCTGTTTGAGGTTGGATGCCTTTCAAACCTTCCCCTTAATGCAATCAGGTCATTAAGGTGACTGGGTGGTGGTCTGTTTCATGTCATCACAAAGGGCAGGTAAGCACAGGTACTGACATCAGGTGATAGATGGCAGGCAGATGAGTGGGTTAGTCACATGATTGCTGCCATGTTGATGGAGTCTGTGTCAGGAAGGTTAACTTGTTTACAAAATAAGCTGGGGCGGGGTTGTAAAACAATTATCAATAGCTACCTCTGAGAAACCAGTTCTGTCCTTGGCTAGTGATTAGAGGACATGTTAAAGTGATCTTGATAGAAAAACATGACAAGCCAGACGCGGTGGCTCATGCCTTTAATCCCAGCACTTTGGGAGGCTGAGGCGAAAGAATTGCCTGAGCCCAGAGGGTTGAGACCAGCTGGGCAACATAGCGAGACCTCATCTCTACATAAATCAAAAAATTATTATGGTGACGTACGTCTATAGTTCCAGCAGG
>NW_007034981.1:0-371 GCF_000164805.1 Carlito syrichta
TAGTTTACTTATAAAGCTAGCTTCCTAGCTAGCCAGCTGACTTAACTAGCTAAAATATCTTGCAAGACAGATGGTTAGGCATTTGACTTAGTTTTATAACTAGCTGACTTAATGTGCTGACTTAACTATCTAACTTGCTGGTTGCCAGGTGACTTACCTAGATGACTTAACTTGCTAGCCATCTGTTTGCCAGCTGAATTAACTAGCAGTCTTAACTTGCTAGCCAGCTAGTTGCCAGCTGACTTAACTATCTGACTTAAACAGCTAGTCTACTGGTTAGCCAACTGACTTAAATTGCTGGCTACCTATCTAACCAACTGGCTAGCCAGCTGACTAGCCTAGCTGACTTAAGCCAGCAAGCTGGCTAGACA
>NW_007034982.1:0-461 GCF_000164805.1 Carlito syrichta
ACTTAACTAGTTGACCAGCAATTGATCCGACCGGTGAGCCGACTTAACCTGTCGGCCGGCAAGTAAGCCTACCGGTGAGCTGCCTTAACTAGTCAGCCAGCAAACAAGCTGACTGGTAGCTGACTTAACTAGTCAACTGTCAAGCAAGCCTACTAGTTCACTGATCTCCTGGCCTGCAAGTGAGCCCACAAGTTTGATGAACTGTTGGCTGGCAAGCGAGCCAGCTAGTTTGCTGACTGGTTGGCAGGCGAGTGAGCCCACTAGATAGCTGACCAGCTAGCTGAGTTGCTAGCTGACTACTTAGCTAAGTTACTAGCTGATTTGCTAGCTGACATAACTTGCTAGCAGACTAGCTAACTGGCTATCTAGCTGACATAACTAGCTAGAAAACAAGCTATCTGTCTTTCTAGCTAACTGACTTAACCAGCTAGAAAACTGGCGAGTTAGCTGGCTAGCTGATT
>NW_007034983.1:0-370 GCF_000164805.1 Carlito syrichta
AATTGTACTGGTCTTTCTACAAATCTACACATGGGATAAATTTGCATAGAACGACACACACACACACACACACACACACACACACACACACACACACACACACTTTTGCTAAAAATTGAGGACACATAAGACGGGAAATCTGATAAGCTCTTTGGGCTGTATCTATGCTAATTTTCTGTTACTAGAGTGACAGGAATATACTAAATAGTTTTGTAAGATGTCACCAGTGGGGGAAACAGGATGAAGTGGACATTACCTCCCTGTACATTTTTGGGGCAGCTTTCTGTAACTATATAATGATTTCAAAATGCTAACTAACTAACTAAATAAATAAAAGTTTTCCCAATAAATACCTACCCTCCGGTTTGTG
>NW_007034984.1:0-1566 GCF_000164805.1 Carlito syrichta
ACTTTTGCTGAGGGAAATAATATTCAGCAAACAGGTAGTGATCATTAATGCTAAATAAATTTGTACTCCATAGAATTTTATGAACGTTTCCTATTTTAAGATGCTTCTGAGTTGGAGTCTTACTCTGTCACCCAGACTGGAGTGCAGGGGCCGCTTCTGGCCACCGCAGCCTTGACCTGCTGGGCTCCCACAATCCTTCCGCCTCAGCCTTCCAAAGAGCTGGAACTACAGGCACACGCTACAACACCGGCTAATTTTTTTTTTTTTTTTGATTTATTGTAGAGATGAGGTCTCGCCTGCCCAGGCGGGTCTCGAACCTGTGGGCTCAGGCAATCCACTCACCTCAGCCTCTCAAAGGCACGGGATTACAGGCTGAGCCACTGAGCCCGGCCTATTTAAATTTTGAGAGGAGAAAATAGTTAACTGCTATAGTTTAACAATAAAAATAAACCCAGTCAGTGGCACACACCTATAATGCCAGCACTTTAGGAGGCCAAGGAGGGAGAATCGCTTGAGGCCAGGAGTTCAAGACCAGCCCAGGGAATAGAGTGAAACCCTATCTCTACAAAAATACAATGAAATCTCTTATATAAAAAAATACAGATGATTTAATTTTGCTTAATGGGATGTTGATGGAATCCATCAGTTTTTCACAATTGTGAGTTGACGTTAGAAACACCAGGAGAATATGCTTTCTAATATATTGTTAGCTGTTGGGAGCCAGCCTTGGAGGCCCGCCTGATTGACAAAGTCCAGGTGTGCTGAGGACCCCCGGCCGCAAAGCGAGTCCGGGCAGCTGAGGCCCTTCTGTCTTCCGTCTTGGCTGTTGATACAGCTGAAGAAATTCTGTGCAGTCGTGGAAGAAGAAGATGGCATGTTTATGCAAAGAATCACAGTTAACCTGGAAATGTCATGGTTCATTTTTCCATTTCCCACTATGCTGTTTGGCCTTTTCTAACATATGCAAGGGTTAAACTCTGAAGCACATCAAGAATGCTTTCTTTCACTTGGTTGTAAGTTACTAGATATTGCTTGAGTAAAAAATGATATAAGTATATTCACTCCTTATTTGATTTAGAATTATGCAGTTTAGTGTTTAGATATAAGTTTTTTTAGAAGCACAAGTTTATAGTAAGTTCATTATGAATTCATTATAAGTTCTAACACTTATCTAGGAGTTATGTAGGTGATATATAACACTCTTTTCACTGACTTAGGATAAAGATTAATGTTAAGGTTTATACTTAATAGTTAAAACTCTAAGTTAACATTTATAGACTGGGTTTTCACTGAACTCATAATATAATAATCAGACACTTTTATGACAGATAAGCTAAAACAGAAAGCAACTTGCTGGTCTTGGAAACATTACTAAAAGCTTCTTTTGAGTTCTCTTTAGAAACAAGCACTGCAAGATAAGAGAAAAGTAACGAGGACATCTGGACAAGGGAGGCGATCACGGGACTCTGAAGAACATAAAAGCCTAAGAAGAGAAAATTCCTGATACATAAAGAAATATACACTTAAAGAAACTTTCTTGAGACATTTCAAGGACTGTAATTTGGG
>NW_007034984.1:3134-4440 GCF_000164805.1 Carlito syrichta
TTTTTTTTCTTTTTGCTTTTTGAACTTTGCAAAAAAAAAAAAAACAACAACAACAAAACTAGAAAACAAACAAACACACATTAGCCCAGGCCTACACAGGGTCAAGATTACCAACATCACTGTCTTCCACCTCCACATCTTGTCCTACATGGAGGTCTTCAGGGACAATAATATTCATGGAGCTTCCAGCTTCTATGATAGCAATGCATTTTTCTGAAGTATCTCCAGAAAGACTTATCTGAGGGTGCTTTTTACTGTTAACTTTTAAAAAATATAAGTAGAAAGAGTATACTCTAAAATAACAATAAAAAGTATAGTATATGAAAACATAAACCAATAGTCATCACTTATTATCATTATTAACTTATATACTGTATATAATTGTAGGTGCAAAGCTTTTATAGGACTGACGGTGCAATAGATTTGTTCTTATTGGTATTACCACAAACATGTGAATGTTACTCTATAGCATTATGACAGTTACAATGTCACTAGGAAATAAGAATTTTTGAGCTCCATTATACTCTTATGGGACCACTGTTGTATATGGGGTTTGCCACTGACCGAAATGTTGCTATGTAACGCATGACTGTATTTTTGTGAAATTGTATTTTTCTAATAATTTGTTGATACTGTAATTAAATTGATATATTTTATTGAAATCACTTTTTGGCAGGGCTCAGTGGCTCAGCCTGTAATCCCATCACTTTGGGAGGCTGAGGTGAGTGAATTGCCTGAGCCCACAGGGTTCGAGACAAGCCCGGGCAACTTGGTGAGACATAGCCTCTACAATAGATAAAAAATTAGCCTGGCATGGTAACATGTGCCTGTAGTTCCAGCTACTTGGAAGGCTGAGACCGAGGATCACCAGAGCCCAACAGGTCGAGGTTGGGGTGGCTGTGAGTGTGCCACTGCACTCCAGCCTGGAAGACAGAGTGAGAGTCCAACTCAAAAAAAAAAAAGAAAAGAAATCTCTTTTTAACTTTTCTAACTTTGGTAGGTGCTTTAAAAAGTGGGGAATCATATAGTCAGCAAATAATGACAATGTAAATTCTTTTGCCCAAATTTTTTACCTTTATTACTTTTGCTAGTCTTACTGGGTTATGTAGAACTTTCAGAAAAATATTGCAGAAGCAATGTTAAGGATAACTCTTATCTTTTTTACTTGAATTTAGTATGTAAATTCAAAGTACTTTACATGAGCAGATAATCACAGTATAATGCTTCACTCTTCAATATGAGGCTTCCTGTATATTTTGATAGCTATCAGTTATCAGATGCAGAGATTTGCCTTCTATTGTAGTTT
>NW_007034985.1:0-1144 GCF_000164805.1 Carlito syrichta
CGCAGCAGAATGAAATGAAAAGGAATGGATTGGACGGGAGTGGAATGGGATGGGATTGAGAAGAATGCAATGTAGAGAGATGGAGACGTATGGAGAGAAATTGAGAGGAATGAAAAGGAAAGTAATGTATTGAAAAGGAAGGGAATGAAAATGAATGGAATAGAATGGAATTGAATGGAAAGGAATGGCATGAAATGGAATGAAATCTAGAGGAATGGAAAGGAGAGGAATAGAATGGAAGGTAATGGAGAGGAACGGAGTTGAATGGAATGGAGTTGAATGGAATGGAATGGAATGGAGAGGGATTGGATGGAATGGAAGGGAATGCAGAGGAATGGAAGGGTATGGAATGGAATGCTACGTATAGGAATGACATGCAGGGGAATAGAATGAAATGGAATAGAATGGAGAGGAATAAAATGGAATGGAAAGGAATAGAATGAAATGGAGAGGAATGTAATGGAATCGAATGGACTGGAAGGGAAGGGTATAATGGAATAGAGAGGAATTGAAAGGAATGAAAGGAAATGGAGAGGAAAGGAATGGAATGGAGAGGAAAAGAATGGAGAGGAGAGGAATGGAGAGGAATAGAATGGAATGAAATGGAATGGAATAGAATGGAGTGGAGAGGAATGGAATAGAATTGAATGACATGGAATGGAAGGGAATAGAGACGAATGGAATGGAAGGTAATGGATTGGAATGGAATGGAATGGAGTGAAAAGCAGATGAATGGAATGGAATGGAAAGGAATGGAATGAAATGGAGAGGTATGGAATGGAATCGAATGGACTGGAAGGGAAGGGTATAATGGAATAGAGAGGAATTGAAAGGAATGAAAGGAAATGGAGAGGAAAGGAATGGAATGGAGAGGAAAAGAATGGAGAGGAGAGGAATAGAATGGAATGGAATAGAATGGAGTGGAGAGGAATGGAATAGAATTGAATGACATGGAATAGAAGGGAATAGAGACGAATGGAATGGAAGGTAATGGATTGGAATGGAATGGAATGGAGTGAAAAGCAGATGAATGGAATGGAATGGAAAGGAATGGAATGAAATGGAGAGGTATGGAATGGAATGCAATGGAATGGGATGGATAGAAATGGAATGGAATGGAAAGGAATGGAATGGAATGGAATGG
>NW_007034986.1:0-389 GCF_000164805.1 Carlito syrichta
AAAAAATAACAGTTGTTGGAGAGGGTGTGGCAAAAAGGGAACACTCCTACACTGTTGGTGGGAGTGTAAACTAGTGCAACGTCTGTGGAAAGCAGTGCGGCGATTCCTAAAAGCTCTAAACATCCATCTCCCATAAGACCCTGCAATCCCCCTGCTGGGAATACACCCTGAAGAACTCAAATCACTCTATGAAAAATATACCTGCACACGTATGTTTATCACAGTGTTGTTCACAATAGCAAGAACTTGGAAACAGCCATGCGGCCCATCAAAAGAGGAGTTGATTAAAAAAATGTGGTACATATACACGATGGAATATTATGCAGCCATGAAAAAGAACAAAATCATGAATTTCGCAGCAACCTGAATGGAACTAGAGTCTATAATAC
>NW_007034987.1:0-368 GCF_000164805.1 Carlito syrichta
AGGATGACCTATCTCACCCCAAAGAGTTTACTTATCCTCCATCACGTAGTGTGCTCAACCGTGGAACCCAGTCCTCTCCATGGGATCCTGGTTGGAGAGGGTTCACTGGAAGCAGCTGGAGATGCTGTAAGGATGGGCATGCACTGCTCCTCCTGTACTGAATTATCAGAGGCAGGCTTTGAGGGCAGAAGGAAAGATGAAGGGGATACCCCCAAGGCGATGGCTGTAGGAAGGACTAAGAGCCCCAGTACAGAAGAAGGATGGGTGCAGCCTTCAGTTAATCAAGGAGAAGAGGGAGAAGGATCCACGTAAATACCCACAGCAGCCCTGGGTTTCTTGGTTTAATTGATGGGAGAAGGTGAGGGATG
>NW_007034988.1:0-368 GCF_000164805.1 Carlito syrichta
AGATCTGGCCTGTGTCTATTTATCAAGCTTCTATTTTTCCCATTTCAGTGTTGTTACCTTAAATCGCCAGCAGGCAGTGCTATCTCACTGCTCCAGTTGATCTTTATCTGCACCTGCTAGCCCAGGAGGGGAGGCAGCTAGAGATGGGAGTGGTGTGGCAGTGGCAGCAACCGCCTTAAGGCCCACGGGAGGAGCTCCACAAGTCTGGCTCTGGGCAAGAAGCGGGGCATGATGGTGCCAGTGGTAGCAGCGGCAGTCTCCGTAGATCTTGCTTGCGGAGGTTTCACAGTCTGAAGTTGTGGGTCACCTCAAGCACAGGCAGGGTGATAGCTGGACAGTGGTGGTGGTGGTGGTGGTGGCGCCGGTGG
>NW_007034989.1:0-435 GCF_000164805.1 Carlito syrichta
AAAAAAAAAAAAAAATACCTCATAGGTATTATATGTCCTTTAGAAGGTACATAATATCTGGTTATCTCTTTTTCTGACTCTAGAAACTACTAATCATCATTTCCTAGATCCAGTATTTCATTATGAGTAGTTTCTATAAAAACCTTACAATTTCCTCGATATCACAACTACTAGAAAGATTTGCAAGAGGAAAAGCTATTTATTTACTCTTGATTCTGCTTCCAGATTCTCAATTAAAGGTATATCAAGAGGCCAGGCATGGTTGCTTACACCTGTAATCCCAGCACTTTGGAAGGCAAAGGCGAGAACCTGGGCAACTTGGCGAGAGCTCATCTCTAAAGTAAGTCTAAAAAATTAGCCAGGTGTGGTGGTCCATGCCTGTGGTTCCAGCTACTTGGAAGGTTGAGGCAGAAGGATCACCTGAGCCCAGCAAGT
>NW_007034990.1:0-397 GCF_000164805.1 Carlito syrichta
AACAAATACAAGCCTTTCCCTGTTGCTATAAAATAAAACCAAGATCCTTTGCCTGTGCATAAGACCCCAGAAGTCCTGGAGTCTGTCTACCTCACTGGCTTCACCCCTTACTGCTCCTTGTCACACCATTTCTGCTCTAGAAATACTGGGCAGCATATTTATTTATGCTTCTTTTCCTCTTTTTCATGCTTTTCCTTGCTTTTCTTTTCTTTCTTTCTTTTTTTGTTTTTTGTTTTTTTGTTTTTTTGCTTTTTGCCAACCTAACTTCTCTACATTTTTCAAACCAGCTCAGGTATCCTCTCATTGAAGTTTTCCTCAAACTTTAAGCCAGGTTTGGTGCTCTGTCTCAGAGCTTATGCTATCACCGTGTTTACTTTACATTATACTGAAACCACCT
>NW_007034991.1:0-429 GCF_000164805.1 Carlito syrichta
TTTGCCATGGGAAATGAGTGTGGAGGGTGGAGGCAGGCCTTCTGGGATGTGTGGTGAAAGTCAAGGGACGGACTTGCCCAGTGGCCACCTTTGAAATCTCTTGCAAATGACAGGGGCAATAGAGCCTTTTTCTCTTCCATTTATAAGGGTGACTACTAAAACTGAGGGGCAGGGGTGGTGGTGGTGGTGGTGATAATCATTATTTGGAATCAGAATCCCGTTCTGTCACCCAGGCTTTAGCACAGTGGCATGCTCATGGGCACCACGGACTCCACCTGCCAGGCACAGTTGATCACCCTGCCTTGGTTCCAAGAATGGCTGGAAACACAAGCCTGCACCAATACGCCCAGCTAATCTTTGGATTAATTTTTCATGGCTGAGATGAGGTCTCGTCCATTGTCCTGGACTGGTCTTGAACCCACAGACTCA
>NW_007034992.1:0-366 GCF_000164805.1 Carlito syrichta
ACTGGAACCACAGGCCTGCTCCACCACATAGCTAACCTTTAAATTTATTTTCAATGGTCGAGATGTGGACTTGTCCCAAGTCCCAGGCTGGTGTTGAATCCTCAGGCTCAGGCCATCCACTCGCCTGGGGCTCCAAAGGGCTGGGATGCCAGGCTGAGCCGCTGAGCTCGGTCTGTGGTGGTGGTGGTGGTTGATATTATTATTCTGAGTCAGAGCTCCCCTCTTTCACCCAAGCTGGAGCTAGGGACCGTCTCTAGGCCATCAGGGCCTCCAAAGGCTGGGCTCCCACAATCCTCCCCTCCCAGTTTCACGAGTGGCTGGAATGTCAGGCGTGTGCCACCATGCTCAGCTCATTTTTTTGGCTTC
>NW_007034993.1:0-365 GCF_000164805.1 Carlito syrichta
CTTCCTTCCTTCCTTCCTTCCTTCCTTCCTTCCTCCCTTCCACCATTTATGAACTATCTAATCTGTTTATCTATGCAGCCGCAGGCTCAGAAATCTCCCTCCATGCTTGGACTAGTCACTGAATGCCCTATATCAACCTATTATAGTAGCATTCCAGTTTGACCCTTAAAGTATATTGTGTTTATTACAGCACAATGTTTTCCAAAGTGAATTCTATAATTAATAGGAATTATATGATAAAATAATTTGGGCCTCTCTATGTTAAAGAATTATCTCTTCTACTAGTATTTTCAGGGATTTTAATTTGCTTTGAAATCTCCAAGATAGAAGTATGGAATACTGCATTTTTCATATTAATTTGATTA
>NW_007034994.1:0-426 GCF_000164805.1 Carlito syrichta
TTTTGGTCTATGTCAGACATCAGTATTTTTGAAGTTTCCCATGTGATTCCAATGTGCATCTAAGTTTGGAGATTAATACTTTAAACCAGTACTTCTCAGAAGTGCATGTGAGTCACCTGGAGATCTTAGATGTTACACTGTGATTCTGATTTAATGGGTCTCGAGTGGGACCTGGAATTCTGCCTTCCTGCCTGCCTCTTCCTCCCTTCTCTTCCTCCTTCCCTCATCAGGGTTTCACTCTGTTGCCAAGCTGATTGCAGCCTTGACCTCCTGAGCTCAACTGATCCTTCTGCCTCAGCCTCCTGAGCAGCTGGGACTACCGATGACTTACTAGTTTTATTTTTTTGTAGAGATGAGGTCTCGTTATGTTGCACAGGCTAGTCTTGAACTCCTAGGCTGAAGCAATTCTCCTGCCTTGGCCTCCCA
>NW_007034995.1:0-890 GCF_000164805.1 Carlito syrichta
TAGCTAACTACCTGACTCAACCTGTGACTTAACCCATTAGCTAACTACCTAGCTAGTTGTATTAACCAGCTGACTAAATTAGAAAGCTGACTTAACTAACTAGCTGACTTAGCTAGTTGATTTAACTACTTAGCCAGCTGACTTAACTGACTGACTTAACTAGTTACCTAGCTGACACCTACCTGAATTAAATAGTTAGCTTACTATTTATCTAACTGATTAACTAGCTGAGTTTACTAATTAGCAATATATTTAGGTAGCAGGCTTAATAGCTGACAAATAGTTAGCTAACTAGTGAGCTAGATGTCTTAGCTAGCTGACTTAGATAGCTATCTAATTATCTAGCTGACTTAGTTGGCTGACTTAACTAGTTGACTAACAAGATAGCTAGCTGAATTAGCGAGTTGGTTAATGAGTTTGTTAACTGTTTTAACTATTTGGTAAATGAGTTAACTAACTGTCTTAATTAGTTGTGTAACGAGTTAGTTTACTTAACTTGTTGGTTGACGATGTGGACGACTACTTATCTGGTTTAACCAGATAAGTTGGCTGACTACTCGACTGACTTGTTAGCTGGCTTCACAAATCGGCCGTCTAGTCGGCTGAACAGTTAGATGGGTTAATTTGTTGACTGATGAGTTGGCCCACAAGTTAGCTGGCTAGTTGGCTGGCAATTAGCTGGCTAGTTGGTTGGCAATTAGTTGGCTGGCTAGTTTGCTGACCTAACTAGTCGGCCCACATGTTAGCTGACCTAACTTGTCAGCTGACCACTTGGCTGACTAGTCGGCTGATTGGTTAGGTGACTTAAATAGTTGGCCCGCTAGTCGGTTGACCGGCTAGTTTACTTAACTGGTCAGCAGGCTAGTGAGCCCACTAGTGACCTGACTTAA
>NW_007034996.1:0-365 GCF_000164805.1 Carlito syrichta
CCAAGGTAGAGAAGCCATCCCTTATCTCTTAGTCTTTGAGTGAGTGCTCAAATGCCGGGAGGTGGCTTTCCCAGGCTGGAGCAGCATGAAGTCTCACTTGCTACCTTGCCCTACTCTGGGAGCAGCTGGGACTTGGCAGAAACCTCGAAATGCTTCCACATATTTCCACCAAAGGGAGCCTCAGGGAGGGTGGATTCCACCCCTTTCCGCCACTTGAAGAGCCACGCGATCTTGGGCAGGCTTCTTAACGTGGGAACTTTTCTGTTTCCTCATCTCTAAAATCTGGATAACACACACCTCAATGAAGATTGAGTGTAGAACATGAGGAGCACTTTGTCAATGCGTGGTCTTGCACTCACCCTGTC
>NW_007034997.1:0-364 GCF_000164805.1 Carlito syrichta
ACACATCATCCCCAGGTTTGGCCTCCCAGCCAACATCCAGATGGACAACGGACTTGCCTTTACCACCAAAGTTGTCCAGCAGGTGGCTGCTAGCCTGGGAGTTACCTGGAAACTCCACACCCCTTACCGCCCACAGTCGTCGGGTAAGGTAGAAAGGGCAAATGGCATTTTGTTTTTGAGTTGGAGTCTCACTCTGTCACCCAGCCTGGAGTGCAGTGGTCGCTCCCGGCCACTGCAGCCTCAACATGCTGGGCTCTGGAGATCCTTCCGCCCCAGCCTTCCAAGTAGCCAGAATTACAGGGCACACACTACCATGCCCGGCTGATTTTTGATTTATTGTAGAGATGAGGTCTCGCCAAGTTGC
>NW_007034998.1:0-364 GCF_000164805.1 Carlito syrichta
AACTGCATGGGCAGATTATAAGGCAGTGGGAAGTGGGTTTCAGGGTGTCCATATACCTGTCGGTGGATACTGGGATCTGCAGATAGATTTTAAATCACAGCTCCCCCGTCAATTAAATCTCAAAACTAAAAAAGTACAGACCCCAACCCACAGTCCAGTTTCAGAATTGAACAAAGCCAGAGGACCCACATATGGAAGAACAGGAGACTGAACAAACAGAAGTAAAAGCAACTCCACCATCTCTGAACAACAGAATTAAAGAAGAGGAAAAAGAGGGGGGGCAGAAAATCTACACACAAGAAGGAAAATCAAAAGAAGAATATGGGTCTCACACAGACCCCTGTGAGGCCAGACACTGAGAAAA
>NW_007034999.1:0-363 GCF_000164805.1 Carlito syrichta
GGCTAGCTAGGTACCAAGCTATTTAAGTCAGCTGGCTTCAAGCGGGATAGTTAGTTAAGTTGGCTAGTTAATTCAGTTTGCTTTCCAGCCAGCTAGCTAGGTAGCTAGCTAGTCAAGTCAGCAGGCTTGCCAGCTGCTAGCTGGTTAAGACAGCTAGTTAATTAAGTTGGACAGCCAACTGGTTAGCTAGTTAATCATCTGGCCAGTCAGCTGGCTAGCAGTTTAAGTCAGCTAGTTAAGTCATCTGGTCAGCCAGCTTTCTAGCTATGTATCTAGATAATTAAGTCAGCTAGTTAAGTCAGCTGGATAGCTATTAGCTAGCTAGTTAAGTCAGCTGGTTAAGGCAGTTGGCTTGCTAGTTAA
>NW_007035000.1:0-363 GCF_000164805.1 Carlito syrichta
CAGCAGACTCCACTAGCTGAATTAATTACTTAGCCAGCTGGCAAGCCAGTTGACTTAACTAGCTCACTACATTGCTAGCCAACTGGCTAGCCAGATGACGTAACTAGATGACATAATTAGCTGCCAGGTGGCTAGCCAGCTCTCTTAAATAGCTAGCTACATAGCTAGCCAGTTGGCTGTCCAGCTGACTTAACTAGCTGATGTAATCAGTTAGCCAGCAGCCTAGCCAGCTGACTTAATTAGTTGACAGCTAGCTAGCCAGATAGCTAGTCAGCTGACTTAACTAGCTGATTTAATCAGATTGCCAGCTGGCTAGCAAGCTGATTTAACTAGCTAGCTAGCTTTCTAGCTAGCTGGATAACC
>NW_007035001.1:0-414 GCF_000164805.1 Carlito syrichta
AATGGAAGGGAATGGAGAGGAATTGAAAGGAATGGGATGGAAAGCAATGAAATGGAGTGGAATGGAAGGTAGAGGAATGTAATGGAATGGAGTGGAGAGGAATGAAATGGAAGGGAATGGAGAGGAATTGAAAGGAATGGGATGGAAAGCAATGAAATGGAGTGGAATGGAAGGTAGAGGAATGTAATGGAATGGAGTGGAGAGGAATGGAATGGATTGGATTGCAATGGAATGCAATGATATGGAATGGAGAGGAATGGGATGGAGAGTAAAGGTATGGATTGGAATGGAATGGAAGTGAATGGAATGGAGAGGCATGTAAATAATTGAATGAAATGGAATGGAATGGAAAGGAATGTAATTGAATGGATTGGAATGGAATGGAGGGGAATGGAATGGAGAGGAATGTAAATA
>NW_007035002.1:0-362 GCF_000164805.1 Carlito syrichta
ACCTGGGCATATTTCCCCCAAATGACTTTGCTTCCTTGTGTCACAAGGCCCAACTCGCTCACATTGACCTCAGTGACTGTCCCCTTGGAAATAACACCCAAAGTTGTATATAGTGGAGATGAGGGATTCTTCTTTACACCAAGTATTGGCAGACAAAAGGTGGCTTTCAGTTCAGGATGCATTACATGGGCTTTCTTGAAACGTAATAATGAATCTTTCATATTTGGGTGGTTTTCTTGTAAAGCCATCTCCAACAAAGTAAACTTTAGTAACCATCCTCTTCCATGCCTTCTTCTTTCTTTTTCCCGTTTGAATAATTTTTTTTTTTTTTTTGAGTCGGAGTCTCACTCTGTCGCCCAGAC
>NW_007035003.1:0-382 GCF_000164805.1 Carlito syrichta
ACCTAGCATCTCTGACAATATTGTTACCCTAAGATCCTACCTCCAAACTTTAAAAAAGCAAAAAAATTATAGTTATTAAGTCATTTTCATTGGGTTTGCTATTACTGGCAGTCAAACTCAGCCTAATTGATATGGAATGCCACAGAGACCCAGTTTCTTATTTGTTTTACCCCCGTTCTTTCTAGCAGCAATGACTTCCCTAGAGTTTCCTTACCCTAAGTCTAGCTAGAGTAAGACTAAATAAGACCTGCTTCCTTGCTGTCCTTTAGTTTTAAGAAACTAAAGAAGAAACTAAAGAACTACTTTATTTTTTATTTATTTATTTATTTATTTGAGTTGGAGTCTCACTCTGTTGCCCAGACTGGAGTGCAGTGGCTGCTCC
>NW_007035004.1:0-503 GCF_000164805.1 Carlito syrichta
ATTTTAAATTATTTTTATTACTCACTAACAGATATGACCAATAATGAATGCCAACCAATGAAAACTGAATCAACAAATATTTTGGAACATTAAAGTGTAATTTTCATCCTCTGAGATATATGTCCATGCCTCTTCTTATCTATCTGAATTTAAAATATACTTTAAAGCTCTAATTTATTGCCTTTTGCTTTGTAAAAAACTTCCATAATTACTCTTAATTCCCAGTATATTCCCATAGAATAAGAATTTATTGTAATCAATTAAGTATTTACCTTTTGCCACCCGAGACTTTGCTTCTATTGCCAGGGATGGCAAGTTGTCCTCCAAATAACTGAAAATTGCCATATGGAAGTGATATTAATATAAAAGGCAAATAGAAAAATTTGATATTCAGATGGCATACACTGGTTTAGCTCACCTGTTATTGTCTATTCTGATTAAATGAACAACCATTACAATGAATTGGAACCAAACTTCTGGCAAGATGACGACAGGGCAGCCTG
>NW_007035005.1:0-390 GCF_000164805.1 Carlito syrichta
AAAATCAGGATTTGTGGTGTCTATACGATCAACTTTGTTCTTTCATTGACTATATTCAGGTGACTTAAGCAGTACGTGAAATCAGAGACAGTGAATGAGACAGACAAGATACTGATCTTATAAATTCTAGTTTCTACTCATAGGAGAAAACAGTGAATATTGACAAGTCGGTAAAAATGACTAAAGAAAGAAGAAAAAAAAAAAAACATTTCGATGATGATAGATATTCTGTAGAGAGGTATAGAACATTTAGGATTGCTGGAGAAAGGTGAGGGTGTCTGCTATGGAATTTGGGGGACTGAGAAGGCCATTTAGATAAGGTGATACTTAAGCTGAGCTCTGGTTGGCTACACGGAGGCCTAGATCATTAGTTGTAAGAATATTTCAGAC
>NW_007035006.1:0-454 GCF_000164805.1 Carlito syrichta
GTCATCAAGCTTGCTAGTGGGCTGGCAAGCTGGTTAACAAGCCAGCTTAAATAGCCAGCTAGCTGGCTAGACATTAGAACAGCCAGCCGGGTTAACTAGCCTGCCAACCTGCTGGTCAGCTGGCTAGCCAGCCAGTTTAACTAGCTGGCCACCTAACTGACCAGCCTGCACACCAGCCAGATTAACTTGCCAGACATCTTGCTATCCAGCAAGCTAACCAACTGACTTAACTAATTGACTTAACTAGATAGCCATCCTGTTAGCCAGCTGGCTTTACTTGCTAGCCACCTAGCTTGACAGCTGGCTAAAAAGCTCACATAGCTCGCTGAATTACCTAGCTAACCAGCCCTCTACCCAGTTGACTTAATTAGCTAGTTACCTACATAGCCAGGTGCATAGCCAGCTGACTTAAATAGCTGACGTAACCAGCTAGCCAACTGGCTAGCCAGCTGAC
>NW_007035007.1:0-353 GCF_000164805.1 Carlito syrichta
CTTAAAGCCTTGAGCATGGATGAGGGCATCGATGGAGTTATTGACTACAGAAGAGTAAGGAAACAAATACTGTATCCCGGACATCCAGTGCTAAGGGATTTGATCAGGCCACATACCCAGAGCAGATTGCACAGTTCTGATACCACAGCTGGAAGGTAAATAGACCAGGGAGTCCCAGACTTTCCTGTGTACAGGAGTTACCTAGACATGGTGCTGAGATGCAGGAAGTCTGGAGTTGAGTGTGGGGCTCTGTATTTATAACCAGGTTGGAGCTCATGCTGCCAGTCATACTTCAAGAACACAGGCCAGGATCCTACTGTCTGTGCATCAGCCTCACGGCTTGTTAAATAAGC
>NW_007035008.1:0-931 GCF_000164805.1 Carlito syrichta
GTTGACTAGCTAGCTGTCTAGCTAGTTGACTTAACTAGCTAGCTGACTAGCAACCTGACTAGCTAGCTGACTTAACGAGCTAGCTGGATAGTTAGCTGACTTGCTAGCAGATTTAACTAGCTAGCTGGCTAGCTAGCTGGTGTATCTAGTTGACTAGCTTGTTGGCTGTCTAGTCAGCTAGCCAGGTGACTTGATTAGCCAGCTACCTGGTTGGCTAGACAGCTAGCCAGCTGGCTTAAGTAGTTATCTACCTGGCTGGCTAGTTGGCTAGGCAGCTGGCTAGCTAGCTAGCGGGCTGGACACCTGGCTAGCAAGCTGGGATAAAAAGCCAGCCTTCTACCTGGAGAATGGAACAGCCAGTTGGCTTAACTAGCCAGCCACCCTGCCATTCAGCCGGTTAGCCAGCCAGCTTAATTAGCTGGCCACCTATCCTATCAGCCTACTAACAAGCCGGTTTAACTTGCCAGCTACCTATCTTGGCAGCTGGCTAACCAGCTGACTTAACTAGCTGACATAACTACATAGCCATCCTGCTAGCCAGCTGCCTTAACTAGCTAGCCACCTAGCTAACCAGCTGGACAGTCAGCTCACTTAACTCCCTGACTTAACTAGCTAGCTATCCAGGTAACCAGCTGACTTAATTAGCTAGCTACCTACCTAACCAGGTGGCTATCCAGCTGACTTAAATAGCTGACTTAACCCGCTAGCCAGCTGGCTAGCCAGCTGTCTTAATTAGCTTGCTACCTGGTTGGCTAGATGGCTAGCC
The DNA here is from genome assembly GCF_000164805.1 of Carlito syrichta. Taxonomy (NCBI): domain Eukaryota; kingdom Metazoa; phylum Chordata; class Mammalia; order Primates; family Tarsiidae; genus Carlito; species Carlito syrichta. The sequence goes on from NW_007035008.1 coordinate 767, forward strand.
AGCTCACTTAACTAGCTAGCTACCCAACTGGCTAGCTGGCTAGGCAGTCATTTTGCTGGCTAGTGGGCTGGCCAGCAGGCTAGCCAGCTGTCTTAAATAGCCAGTCGTCTGGCTGGACAGTGGGATAGAAAGCCAGCTTAACTAGTCACCCACCCTGCTGGTCAG
>NW_007035009.1:0-360 GCF_000164805.1 Carlito syrichta
AGTGTGAGGAATCACCCTCAGAGATGAGAGAGAAAAAGGCACTTTTCCCCTTGTTGTTTGCGGGAGGTTTCTAAGGTGGCCACTGGTCAAGTCTGTCCCACACCTTCAGTCACACATCCCAGAAGGCCTGCCTCACCCTCCACACTTGGGTCCTACAGCAAAGACGTGTGTGAGCTCATGGAACAGATGGCCTGAGATAGGGTGGACATTGGGCACAGAGCGATCCAAGCAGTCCCACAATGCTGAGCCAGCACAGGTTCCGGTCTCCCAGTCTGCAACTTTTGGGTTGGGGGAGGGCTCCCGGGGCTCAAGTGGTAATCCTGCTTTGTCATCTGAGGAGCTGGGACTCAGTGGGCCATC
>NW_007035010.1:0-463 GCF_000164805.1 Carlito syrichta
AACATTTAAGAAAACTGCTCAGTCAGGCGCGGTGGCTCATGCCTATAATCCCGGCACTTTGAGAGGCCAAAGCGGGGGAACTGCTTGAGACCAGGAGTTCGAGACCAGCCTAGGCAACATAGCAAGATAAAAAAATAAACTAAAAAAAGCCAGGTGTGGGTGGTGGGTGACTATAGTCTCAACTACTTGGGAGACCAAGGCAGGAGGATGACCTGGGCTCAGGAGATTGAGGCTGCGGTGAGCCATGAGTGTGCCACTGCACTCTAGCTTGGGAGACAGTGTGAGACCCCAATTCAACAAAAGAAGAAAGAAGGAAGGAAAAGAAAGAAAGAAAGAAAGAGAGAGAGCGAGAGGAAGGAAGGAAGGAAGGAAGGAAGGAAGAAACTGTGTCTGTGTCCACGTGTAGTGCGGTATCGTAACAACACAGGCTTCGGAGTCAACTACCTGAGTACTGACCATGGCT
>NW_007035011.1:0-358 GCF_000164805.1 Carlito syrichta
AACTAGACTGCTGGCGAGTGAGCTGACGCATGCACTGCCATAACTATTCGGCCGGCTAATAAGCCGACCAGTGAGCTGACTTAACTAGTCATCTGTCAAGCGAGCCAAGTAGTTAGCAGACCTGTTGGCCTGCGAGCAAGCCGACAAGTTATTTGACCTGTTGGTTGGCATGTGAGCTGACTAGTTTGCTGACCAGTTGGCAGTCGAGTGAGCCTAAACGTTAGCTGGCCTGATGGAAAGTTGGGGAGCCCACTAGTTAGCTCACCAGCTAGCTGAGTTACTAGCTGACTTAACTATTTAGCTGACTAGCTAGCTGACTTAACTAGCTAGATGACTAGTAAAGTGACTAGCTAGCTGA
>NW_007035012.1:0-612 GCF_000164805.1 Carlito syrichta
GCCTCCCAAAGCGCTGGGATTACAGACTGAGCCACCGAGTCCGGCCTATTATTTATTATTATAAAGCAGACTCTCAGGCCAGGTGTGGTGGCTTATGCCTATAATCCTAGCACTTTGGGAAGCCAAGGTGAGAGGATTGCCTGAGCCTGCTGGTTTGAGACCAGTCTGGATAACTTGGCGAGACCTCCTCTCTATAATAAATCAAAAAATTAGCCAGGTGTGGTGGCATGCGCCTGTAGTTCCAGGTAGTTGGAAGGCTGAGGTGGAAGGATCTCCAGAGCCCAGCATTTCAAGGCTACGGTGGCTGTGAGTGTGCCACTGCACTCCAGCCTGGGTGACAGTGAGACTCCAACTCAAAAAAAAAAAAAAAAGACTCTCTCCATAAAACTAGTGACAGTAAGCCTGCCTGCAGTGTTCTCTCTCACTGGCTGTTTGGAGAACCATTTTAATTTTCTTTGAACCCAAAAATATTTAGCAAAATATCTGGTAGGAGTAGGTGGCCAGTAATAGAATTACTAAACTGAATTGACTTGCAAACAAAAAGAGCACATAAAGAAAGCCAAGCAGACCCCATTTTATTATGCCTGGCTTTCTTGCGATTCTCAGATATTG
>NW_007035013.1:0-1095 GCF_000164805.1 Carlito syrichta
CCCATCAAAGGATATGTGTCAGAAGGCAGTCATCAGAAGACATCTATCAGAGGGCACCTATCAGGCGGCAACCATCAGAGGGCATTTATAAGAAGTTATCCTCAGGGGACGTCCACCAAAGGATATCTGTCAGAGGCCATTATCAGAGAGTATCCATCAGTTTATATCAATCAAAGGGTATCTTTGAGGGCAGATTTCAGAGGACAACACCTAGCAGAGTACATCCATCAAAGGATGTCCCTCAGAAGATATCCATCAGAGAACATCCATAAGAGGGAATCCATCAGAGAACACCCATCAGAGGGCATCTATCAAAAGGCATCCATAAAAAGGCATCTATTAAAAGTTATTTTCAAGCCAGGCACAGTGCCTCACACATGTAATCCCACCACTTTGAGAGGCAGAGGGAAGAGGAGTGCCTGAGTCCAGGGATTCAAGACCAGTCTTTTGATTTATTGATGAGACTTCGTCTCTACAATAAATCGAAAAATTTGCCAGGAGTGTTGGCATGTGCCTACGGTTCCAGCTATTTGTAAGGATGAGAGATGGAGAGATCACCTGAGCCAAGAAGGTCAGGGCTGTGGTGGCCAGGAGCATGCCACTGCACTCTGCACTCCAGTCTTGTTGACAGAGAACATCCATCAGAAGATATCTTTCAGAGGACATTCATCAGAGAGTATCCATCAGAGGGCATCATCAATCATAGGCTTTATCAAGTTTATCTCTCAGAGGGCTGTCTTCAGAAAGCATTCATCAGTATCTTTTAGAAGGCATTTATCAGAGACTATCCATCAGAGGATATCTATCAGAGGCCATCCATCAGTGGGCATCCATCAGAGGGCATCAATCAGAGGGCATCAATCAGAGGGCATCCTTCAGAGGGTATTAATCAGAAAGATTGTATCAGAGAACATATATCAGAAGGTACTGAATAGAGGGCATTCATCAGAGGGTATTTATCAGTGGGAATCCATCAGAGGGCACTGATCAGATATCAATCAGAGGGCATCCCTCAGATGGTATTAATCAGAAAATGTCCACCAGAGGGTGTTAATCAGAAGGGAGACATTAGAGGGCATCAATCAGAGTGCATCC
>NW_007035013.1:2012-2943 GCF_000164805.1 Carlito syrichta
GGAATAACTGCATTGGGAAAGTTAATTCTTCTGCAGTGAACTTTTGAAGATAAAACTGTCATTCAGGACTTTTCTCACAAACCTTCTATTATGTCACCACATCCAGACCTCAAAACTCACTTGGAAAGATCAGATAAAGGGCACTTACCTCTTCCCAAGTTGACATTTTCAATTGACCTCAGGAGAGCAGTCTTTAAGTTAAGGAAATACAGAGATCAGAAAATAAGGTAAATAAACCTGCTTATAACAAAGGCCCAATAAAGATCACATCCAAGGTTGCTTGGGTCCGAGAATAAACAGGCAGCTGTCTGTTGGCTCAAGTAAATTGTGTGTGTGTGTGTGTATGTTTGTGTGTGTGTGTGTGACAAATCCAGTTTATTCTCAATTGACATATAATGGGAAAAATTCTCTTTTGCCCTTCCTTTTTCAGCATGAGAGATGGGGATTTTCCTATCTGTACTTCCTGTCACCTGCCTTTCTATTTCTTTTTCTTTTGGAGTTACGGGGCACATGGATCCTGTTGATGGACTCCTTTGGTCTTAAAGGAATGTGCTCATAGGCTTGAAAAACACTTCCCTTGTAACAAACAAGATATTAACCAGGATGTGCGAGGATATTGAATTAGCAGTACAGATATGTATAGAAACATAAGGAAGGCCTAACAGCAAAAAAACATACCCCTTGGAGACATAAGGGAACATTTTACTATTCCCTTTCTCATGAAGTTTTGAAACCATTAGCTAAAGGGAAAATAAGCACTTCCTCATTCCCTTTACAAATGGTTAACAGACCTTATACTAAAATAACAACATTGACAGGTAAGATTGATGAGGAAGTCTGCTTAAATGAGACAAAGCATCTCTGAGAACAAACGTGTTTTGACCTGCATTTAGGAAAAACAAGCTGCAGACATAACTCAAAGTTTTAGGAA
>NW_007035014.1:0-357 GCF_000164805.1 Carlito syrichta
CAACTGCAATGAATTTGTCACTCATCTCTCTATGCAATTTCACTCCCCCCGTTCTTTCTGAACGACCTTGCTGCAAGAGTGATCTTTCTAAAACAAAAATGGACTCTTCTGCCTAAGTATCTTCTATTTCTTCCAATATAAAACCCAAGGTTCTAGGCCGGGCACAGTGGCTCAAGACTAATCATAGCACTTTGGAAGGCCAAGGTGAGAGGATTGACTGAACTCATGGGTTCGAGACCAGCCTGGGCAACTTGGTGAGACTTCGTCTCTACAATTAAAAAAATCAGGGCCGGGCTCGGTGGCTAAGCCTGTAATCCCGCGCTTTGGGAGGCCAAGGTGAGTGAATTGCCTGAGCCC
>NW_007035015.1:0-356 GCF_000164805.1 Carlito syrichta
GCTAGCTGACTTAACTAATAGCTAACTAGCTAGCTGTTTTAACTAGCTGACTGGTAGTTGGCTGGTTAGCTGGTTAACCAGCTGACTTAACTAGCCAGCTACCTGGTTGGCTAGATGGCTTGCCAGCTGGCTTAACTAGCTAGTTACCTGGCTGGCTAGCTGCCTAGGCAGACAGGTAGCTAGCTAGCGGGTTGACAAGCTGGCTAGCCAGCCGGCTTAAAGAGCCAGCCACCTGGCTGGACAGTGGTATAGCCAGATGGCTTAACTAGTCAGTCAATGTGCTGGTTGGCTGGCTAGATAGCCAGGTTTACTAGCTGGCCACCTACCTGACCAGCCTGCGAACCAGCCAGCATAAC
>NW_007035016.1:0-356 GCF_000164805.1 Carlito syrichta
AGCCAGCTGGCTAGCTATGTAGCAAGAAAGTAAATTCAACTGGCTAGAAAGCAGGCCAGCACATTATGACAACTAGTTAAGTCAACTAGCTAGCAAGCTGGATAAATACGTAGTGACCTAGTTAAGTCAGTTGGCTAGTCAGCTTGCTAGCTAATTAAGTCAGCTGGCTATCTAGGTGTCATAGAGGTAGAGAGCTTGTTGAGTCAGCTGGCTAACCAGATGGATAACTAGTTAAATCGGCTAGTATAGTTACCTGGCTGGCCAGCTGCCTAGATCTTTAATCAACTAGTTAAGTAAGCTGGCTAAGCAGATAGCTAGGTAGTTAAGTCACCTCGTTAAGTCTGTTGCCTAACCAG
>NW_007035017.1:0-356 GCF_000164805.1 Carlito syrichta
GTTAAGATAAACAAATTTACTTAAGTTGTAGGGTACAAATTCAACACACAAAGTCAGCAGCATTTATATATGCCAACAGTTAAGAATTTTAAAAACTAATTATGAAGCAATCCCATTTATAATAGCTACAGATATATATATATATATATATATAATAACCGGAAAATTTAACCAAAAAGGTGAAAAATCGCAACAAGGATTTGTAAAACCATGATACAATGAATTAAAGAGCCTCCCACCAAAGATGGCTGATTAGAGGCTTTCACTGTACTTCACCTGTCACATTGTGCCTCACCTGTGTGGAAAGATTAATACAGTGAGCCCCACTTTAAGAAGGAAAATGAATTTAATACAAA
>NW_007035018.1:0-442 GCF_000164805.1 Carlito syrichta
CTTGCTGCAGACTCTGGGCACCCTGGGGTACTGCGCCTCAGCCAAAAAGGCACAAATCTGTAGAACAGAGGTGAGCTACCTTGGGTACAAATAAAAGAAGGGCAGAGGTGGCTGACGGACGCCAGGAAAGAGACAGTCCTAAAAATTCCCCCACCGCAGAATGTCCGACAAGTATGCAAGTTCCTGGGGTCAGCGGGGTTCTGTCGCTTGTGGATACCTGGGTTCATTGAGCTAGCTAAGCCACTATATGAGGCCACTAAAAACAAACAGGATTTTGTTTGAACAGAGGCTATGAGCCAAGCCTTTAGCAGCCTCAAGCAAGCGTTACTCTCAGCCCCAGCCCTTGGGTTACCTGATTTGACGAAGCCATTTTATCTATATATGGATGAGCTAAAAGGAATTGCAAAAGGAGTCCTAGTACAGCAGCTGGGTCCCTGGAAAA
>NW_007035019.1:0-490 GCF_000164805.1 Carlito syrichta
ATCACTGGGGCATTGAACACAGAGGAAGCCCAGTCACTTTGTGACCTTTAGATATGCAGTTCACTCACTCAGTCACTGACAAAAACCACAGCGTAGGTACAATTACTGAGGCAATTAGGCACCCAAGATAGTGAAGCTCCTGACACACCCATTAGGAGGAGGACAAGTCACTGGGGTACAAATCACAGAGCAGAGCCAGTCACTGAGGCACATGTCACAGAGGAGGGACAGTCACTGTGACACCCTTTCCAGAAGAAGGACAGTCACTAGGAAATACAACACAGAAGAAATCTAGTCACTTGAGCTTCCATGATTGAAGAGTTTTATTAACTAGGGGATCCATTATGGAGGAGAGCCTCTCACTGGAGCACTAGCACAAAGGAAGGCCAGTAACAGAGGTGCCAATTACAGCAGATGACCATTCACTGAGGTACCCATCACATGGGAGAACATGTCATGTGGAAGCTATTATAAAGGATTGCCAGTCACA
>NW_007035020.1:0-389 GCF_000164805.1 Carlito syrichta
GACCTGAGGTCCCTCTGCAGGAGCCACATTTGAAGCAGTAAAAATGAAGAGGAGTCAACCAGGCTGGGGTTAAGGGAAGGGTGTTTGTCAGCGGCAAAGGCCCGGTGGTAGGAAGGCTTGTGGGAAGAACAAAATCTCAGCGAACACCATATGACTGGAGCCCGGACAGCCAGGGCGTCTGGGCTTGAGGTGAGGCTGGAGAGCTGGCGAGGGACACAGTGTGGGACCTGCGGCCGAGGACGTTGCGTCACCAAGACCACGGGCTGGAAGATCCTCGGATGGGGAGGGCTTGGGGGTGTACACTCCCTACCCCACTCCAGGGTTCTGACTTCATCAAGGCCTCGGTAGGGAAACGACGTAGCAGCAGGCAGAGAAGTCTAGAATCACCA
>NW_007035021.1:0-446 GCF_000164805.1 Carlito syrichta
GAATGGAATGCAGTGGAATGGGAGGATTTAGAGAGGAATGGAGATGAATGGAATGCAACGTAATGGAATTGAGTGGAATGGAATGGAATGGAAAGGAATGTAGTGGAGCAGAATGGAAAGGAAAGCAATATAATAAAATGGAGAGGATTGGAACATAAAGGAATAGAATAGAATGGAGATGAATGGAATAAAGTGGAGTGGACTGGAGGGGAAAGGAATTTAATGGAGAGAAATGGTTAGAATGCACAGGAATGCAATGGGCAATGGAAAGGAATGGAGAGCTATGTAATGGAGAGGAATGGAATGGAAAGGAATGGAGAGGAAAGGCATGGAGAGGAATGTAAAGAAATGGAATGGAGAGGAAAGGAATAGAATAGAATAAGATAAAAGGAATGAAATGGAATGGAAGGGAGAGGAATGGAATAAAGAGGAATGGAATGGAACAA
>NW_007035022.1:0-485 GCF_000164805.1 Carlito syrichta
TCTAGCTAGTTAAGTCAGTTGGCTAGTCACCTATCTAGTGATGTCAGCTAGTTAAGTCAGTTGGCTAGCAAACTGGCTAAATAATTAAGTCAGCTAGTTGAGTGTGCTGGCTAGTCAGTTGGCTAGCTGGTTAAGTCAGCTAGTTAGTTCAAGTGGCTAGCCAACTGGTTAGCTAAGTAGCTAGCAAGTTAAGCCAGTTGGCTAGCCAGTTGACATGCTAGTTAAGTCAGCGAGCTAAGTGAGCTGGCTAGTCAGCTGGCTAGCTAGGTGGAAAGCTAGTTAATCCAACTGGCTAGCCAGATGGCTATCTTAAGTCAGCTAGTTAAGTTGGCTGATTAGTCAGCTGGTTAGTCAGGTGTCTGGCAATTTAAGTCAGCTTGTTAGCAGACTGGTCATGTAGGTGGCCAACTAGTTAAGCTAGGTCACTAGCCGACTGACCAGCAGGGTGCCTGGCTAGTAAACTGGCTGTCTGTCCTACTATCCAG
>NW_007035023.1:0-514 GCF_000164805.1 Carlito syrichta
ATGAAAGATGGTAGCCCCCAACTCAAAGTGTTCTTAAGGAAATTAACAACATTTATAAAGTATGCACTATACCTGCAATAAGCAGTATATGCATTTACAACTCTCTCTCTGAAACATCTTTGTCTAAGTTTGTGCTGTCCTGTTCAATTGGGCTGTCACTGGATGGGGCAGCCACTGGATGGGGCCATGATTTTCAAGATTTTCACATGCTCTGTGCTAGTTAAAAAAAAGTTTAGTTGGATGTGGCTATGTTGGGGTCGGAGGGGAGGGACCAATCAGACACAGTCCCAGAGTCCAACCCTCTACTGGACACTTAATCCTTACTGCATACATATTCGATGAATCAGTTAGTTATCAATGTAGATATGTTGTTGATTTTTCCTTCAAAATAGTTCTCTTGTGTTGGTTCTCTCTTCGGTTTGTCTCTTCATGCATTCGTTCAACCTGCCATTTATTGACTGCTGGACTGGGTATTGGAACCATGGGAGACTCCGAGAAAGCACATGAACAAGAG
>NW_007035024.1:0-351 GCF_000164805.1 Carlito syrichta
GGAATGGAATGGAATAGAATGGAATGCAGAGGAATGAAATGGAATGCTGAGGAATGGAATGGAGAGGAATGGAATAGTGTGGAATAGAATGGAATGGAATGGAATGGAGAGGAATGGAATCTAGTGATATGGAATGGATTAGAATAGAATGGACAGGTTTTGTATGGATAGAAACGGAAGAGGATGTAGAGGAATCGAATGGTAATGAATTGAAAGGAATGGAAAGAGGCAGAATGGAATATAGAAGAATGCGATGGAGAGGAATAAAATGGACTTGAGAGGAATCAAACGGAATGGAGTGAAATGGAGAGGAAAGGGAAGGATGAAATGGAATGGATGAAGAAGAATGGA
>NW_007035025.1:0-350 GCF_000164805.1 Carlito syrichta
ACCAGTCAGCTAGAAACTTAGCTAGCTGGACATCTAACTTTCCATCAGATCAGCTAACTAGTCGACTCCCTTGCCTGCCCACCAGTCAGCAAACGAGTCAGCTCGCTTGCCAACCAACATGACAACTAACTTGTCAGCTTTCTCACAGGCCAACAGACTAGCTAGGTAGTCGGCTTGCTCTCAAGCTGACTAGTTATGGCAGTTCAGGAGTCGGCTTGCTTCCCAGCTGACTAGTTAAGGGAGTTCACCTATCCCCTCACTTGCCAGTTGACTAGTTAAGTCGGCTCACCGGTGGGCTCACTGGCCGACCAACTAGTTAAGTCCTCTGACCAGTTGACTCACTCATAGTC
>NW_007035026.1:0-348 GCF_000164805.1 Carlito syrichta
CCCAAGGTTTTCTGGGTTTTGCTTGGGGTCTAGGTGAGTGTTTCCTCTTGTGTCCAGCCTGGTCTCGACATTGCAGCCTCCAGTCATCTTCCCATGTTGGCCTCCCCGAGTTCCAAGGAGACAAGCGTGAGTCATCTGGCCATCCCCGCCACCCCAAAGGTATGAGAGTCTCGCCCTCACTTTCCCAGAGGTGGCCTCTGGGAAGAGCAACCAGGTCCACCCTGGGGAACAATCGGGTAGAGTGTTGGGTACAATGGCAGTCATGCCCCTCCCTCGGGCACTCCCCGCGGGGAAGGCTCATAGGGTGACTCCTGCCACCCTATACTGGATCCTGGATCATCAGAACGG
>NW_007035027.1:0-440 GCF_000164805.1 Carlito syrichta
GAGGCCGAGGTGAGTGGATTGTCTGAGCTCACGGGTTCAAGACCAGCCAGGCAACCTTGTCTGTATAATAAATTTTAAAAATTAGCTGGGCATGGTAGCATGTGCCTGTAGTTCTGGCTACTTGGAAGGCTGAAGCAGAAGGATTCCAGAGCCCAGTGGCTTGATGCTGGTGTGGCCATGAGTGTGCCACTGCACTCCAGCCTGGGCAACAAAGTGAGACTCTAATTCAAAAAAGAAAAAGAGGGTCTCTTCATCAGTGCAGTATCAGATGTTTAGCAGATCCTGGTGGTCAGAGTATGATCTATAAAATCTGACGACCTGGGTTCAAATCCTGCCTCCATAACTTTTAGCTATTTGACCTTAGGAACATTACAAAGTTGCCCTGTGCCTCAGAGCCCCTGTGAGTGGGGATGATGACAGTGCCTATTTGGTGGTGGCAT
>NW_007035028.1:0-404 GCF_000164805.1 Carlito syrichta
AATAGAGAGAAATGGAATGGAATAAAGGTGAATGGAATGTAATTGAGTGTAATGGAATGGAATGGAGTGGAATTGAATGGAGAGGAATAGAATGGAGTGGAGTGGAGTGGGATGGAAGAGAGAGAAATGGAATGGAATAAAGGTGAATGGAATGTAGTTGAGTGTAATGGAATGGAATGGAGTGGAATTGAATGAAATGGAATGAAGTGGAGTGGATTGGAATGGAATGGAATGAAGTAAAATGTAATGGAATAGAATGGAATAGAGTTTAATGGAATGAAGAGGTAAGAAATGAAATAAAATGGAAAGGAATAGAATGGAGAGGAATAGAATGGATTAGAGAAGTATGGAATGGAATGCAATGGAATGGAATGAGAGGAATGGAAAGGAATGGAGAAGAATGG
>NW_007035029.1:0-348 GCF_000164805.1 Carlito syrichta
GCCCTACATACAAAAATTGCTCAGGAAGCTGGATCCTGATGGGGCAGAGTTTGGACTGGACGAGTCTCCTGCACTGGGGGTGGAGGGCTGTCCACGGTCCATTGTATGCTCTCAGAGAGATCCCCGCAGTAGGGGGTGTCAGCAATTCACCTCCAGATGTAGTCACAGATGGTCGCTGTGGGACCCTCAGATGCATGGGGTCCCATGTCCACTCATGGATGGGAGCCTTCCTCCCTGGGAAAGAGAGTACAGAACAATGATGGATCTCTATGGGAATGAACTGAGGGTGGCAAACGCCCATCCCCTGTGCCACGGGCTGGGCACAGCGGCTCTCTGTTCACAGCCTAC
>NW_007035030.1:0-364 GCF_000164805.1 Carlito syrichta
AGGAGCTGAAATCTTATTGATTTGGTTTGGTCTGAGAAGAAAGGCCCAGGCATTCATATTCTAATTAATTTTTTTATGTTCCATGCCAGTGATTCTTCCTACAACCAGGAGAGGCTGAGCAACTGCTTTTATCAGGCTTTTTATGTACATCAGATGTCAGCAGAACTGCCTCCTGGTTGTGGAGGCCCAGGGAGTGTCTGGTGAGGGAACCCAACTGTCCCTCTGTCTTCCTAGAGATAGTGTGGCTAAGAGGAATTGAGGAGAGGAGACAGAGAGATAGAAGGTCGAGAGAGAGGACAGAAGAAGAGAGAAGGGAACAGAGAGAGAAGGGAGGGAGAGAGAGGGAAGAAAGAAGACAGAGAGG
>NW_007035031.1:0-345 GCF_000164805.1 Carlito syrichta
ATGGAGAGGAATGGATTAGAAAGGAATGGAATGGAATAAAATGGAACTGAGAGGAATGCAATAGATAAATGGAATGGAGAGGAAAGGAAAGGAATGGAGAGGAATGGAAGAGAGTGTAATGAAATGGAATGGAAGGTAGAGGAATGAAAGGAAAGGAATGGAATGGAATGGAAAGAATGCAATGGAAAATGGGAATGGAATGGAATGGTGAGTAAGGGAATGGAGAGAAATGGAAGGAGTGGAATGGATTGGAATTGAATGGAATGGAATGAAATTGAATGGACAGGAATGGAATGGAATGGAGTGTAATAAAATGGAATGGAGATGAATTAAATGGAATGGAAT
>NW_007035032.1:0-388 GCF_000164805.1 Carlito syrichta
CTTCCAAGTAGCTGGAACTACAGGCACGTGCCACCACACCTGGCTAATTTTTTAATTTATTGTAGAGATGAAGTCTTGCCAAGTTGCCCAGGCTGGTCTCAAATTCATGGGCTCAGGCAATCCTCTCACCTCTGCCTCTCAAAATGCTGGGATTACAGGTGTGAGCCACCGCACCCAGCTGATTTCTTCATTTGTAAACTAGGTTAACTATAGCAACCACGCAGAGGCATTACCAGTGTCCGTGACTCCCATGGGCGGGGCCTCGTCCTTTCTGGGACTCCTGGACCCCAAGAATGAGCTCTGGCTCCTAGTGTCTGGAAGGTTCCACCCTCCCCTCCCCGTGTGTCCCAGCACTGCAACTTACTGAGCCCCGGCCGGTGCACCTCAC
>NW_007035033.1:0-344 GCF_000164805.1 Carlito syrichta
GTCATTTAACTAATGTGATCATTCGTTTTCCTTCAGGTCAGCTAACTAGCCGTTTCCCTTACCTGCCAACTGGTCAGCAAACTAGTCGGCTCACTCGCCTGCCAACAGGTCAACTAACTTGTCGGCTCTCTCACAGGACAACAGGTTAGCTAGCTAGTAGGCTTGCTCTCCACTCCACTATTTAAGTCAACTCAACCGTCGGCTTACTCACCAGCTGACTAGTTAAGGCAGTTCACCTGTTGCCTCAATCGCAGGTCGACTAATTAAGTCGGCTCACTGGTTGACTTACTGACCTGCCGACTAGTTAAGTACTCTGACCAGTCGGCTCACTTGCCAGTCGCCTA
>NW_007035034.1:0-344 GCF_000164805.1 Carlito syrichta
AACTAGGTGGACACGTATATGACCAGCCTACTAACCAGCCAGCTTATCTTGCCAGGCACCTAGCTAGCCAGCTGGCTAACTAGCTGACATAAGTAGCTGACTTAACGAGATAGCCATCCAGCTAGGCAGCTGGCTTACCTAGCTAGCCACCGAGCTAGCAAGCCATCTAGCCACCTAACATAACTCACTTTATTAACTACCTAGCCAGCCGGAGAGCCAGTTGACTGAATTAGATAGCTATCTACTTAGCCAGGTAGCTAGCCAGCTGACTTAACTAGCTGACTCAACCATCTAGCCAGCTGGCTAGCCAGCTGAATAACCTTCCGAGATACCTAACTAGCCAG
>NW_007035035.1:0-743 GCF_000164805.1 Carlito syrichta
TAACAGAATGGAATGAAACGGAATAGAATGAAGAGTAACGGCATGGAATGTGATGGTATGGAATGGAATGGAATGGAGAGTAACAGAAAGGAATGGAATGCAAAGGATTGCAATGGAATGGAATGGAAAGTAACTGAATGGAATGGAGTGAAGTGTAATGGAAGGCAATGGAATGGAATGGAGAGTAACGGAATGGAATGGAATGGAAAGGAATGGAATGGAATTCAATGAAATGAAGAGTAATGTAATGGATTGCAGAGTAATGCAATGGAATGGAAAGCAGAGTAAGGGAAGGGAATGAAATGGAATGTAATGGAAAAGAGAGTAAGGGAATGGAATGTATAGGATTAGAATGGAATGGATTGGAATGGAATGGACAGTATGGAATGTAATGTATTGGAATGGAATGGAAAGTAACGAAATGGAATGGATTGGAATGGAATGGAATGGAAAGGAGAGTGACAGAATGGAATGGAATGGAATGGAGAGTAGTGGAATGGAATAGATTGACATGGAATGGAGAGTAACAGAATGGAATGGAGTGGAATAGAATGAAGAGTAATGGAAAGGAATGGAATTCTATGGAATGGAATGGAGAGTATCAGAAAGGAATGGAATGGAAAGGATTGGTATGAATAGGAATGGAGACAACCTGAATGGTATGGAATGGAGTATATCGAAATGAAATGGAATGGAATGGAATGGATTGAAATGGAGAGTAACGGAATGGAATGGAAAGGCGA
>NW_007035036.1:0-343 GCF_000164805.1 Carlito syrichta
ATCTCTAAAATAAGAAATGGTGTGGGATAAATTGTACCTTCTCCCCTGCCAAAATCATACATTAAAGTCCTGACCCCCCAGCACATCAGTATGTGACCTTAATTGGAAAGAAGATCTTTACAGATAAAATTAGTTAACATGAGGTCATACTGGAGAAGGGTGGAGTCCTAAGCCAGTATGACTAGTGTCCTTATAAAAAGGGAAAATTTGGGCACAGAGACAAGCATGCATGTGACAAAACACAGGGAGAAGATGTCCATCTACAAGCCAAGGAGAAAGACCTAGAACAGATCCTTTCCTCACAGCCCACAGAATACACATTCTACTCATCACCACATGGAAT
>NW_007035037.1:0-342 GCF_000164805.1 Carlito syrichta
CTGGTTAGACAGCTGAATTAACTAGCTGATTTAACAAGCTAGAAAGCTGGCAATACGATTAAATTAACTCGCTGATTAACCAGCTAGTCAGTTTGCTAGCCTGCTGACTTAACTAGCTAGTTGCCTAGCTAGCAGACTGGGTAGTCAGCTACTTAACTAGCTGACTTAACAAGTTAGCAAGCTGGCTAGCCAGCTGACTCAACTAGCTTGCCACCTAGCTAGCAGGTTGTCTAGCCACTTTACTTAAATAGCTGACTTAACCAGCTAACCAACTGGCTAGCCAGGTGACTCACCTAGGTGATTTAACTAGTTAGCAAGCTGTCTAGCCAGCTGACTTAACAG
>NW_007035038.1:0-342 GCF_000164805.1 Carlito syrichta
ACTAGGTAGCTGGCTTGCTAGACAACTGACATAACTAGCTAGCTGCCTAGCTAGCAAGCAGGCTACCTAGCTGACTTAACTAGCTGAGTTAATTAGCTACCTAGCTGACATATCTAGCTGACTTAACTAGCTAGATTCCTAGTTTTCCAGCTGACTTAAATATCTGAAATAACTAGCAAACCAGATGGCTGCTCAGTTGACATAAATAGCTTTCAACTAGCTAGCCAACTGGCTAGACAACTGAATTAACATGCTTATTTAACTAGCTACCCAGCTGGTTATCCAGCTGACTAAAGTAGCTGACAACTAGCTGGCCAGCTGTCTAGCCACCTGACTTAATTG
>NW_007035039.1:0-341 GCF_000164805.1 Carlito syrichta
GGATCTTTGGCCAGCCTGGGGCACATTTCTCACCTTGGAGAGGAGAACTGGCAGGACCAAAGCCAGGGAGCCTAGGTTACTCCCACAACAAAGTGGGTGCAGTCTTTGGTGTGGGTAGGGGATGGACGGTGCCAAACTTGGGGACCCTCACATGTGGGGTATGGAGGGAAGGACTGAGGGCAGAAGGTTTGCAGGAGAATAGATTTCATTCTTTTATTTCTTTCTTTCCTGTCTTTCCTCACTATGTTGCTCAGGCTGCTTGAACAGCACCCAACTCAGGTCATCCTATTGGCCTGGGCCTCCCAAACTTCTGTGATCACAGGCTTTCCATTTGGTCGACA
>NW_007035040.1:0-339 GCF_000164805.1 Carlito syrichta
AAAAAAAAAAAAAAAAAGACAGAATAGTCAATCTGTTGCCATCTACAGGGGAAAAAATGACATAAGAGATGAAAATAGAAGTTTAGGAGAAAGTTTTAAGAATAAAGGTTAAGAAAAGGCTGGAGTTAATATCTATGAAATCATAATTGGCATGACTAAAGTGAATACCAAAATTATTCTTGAAATATCTGGCCAAGTACATTTAGAATATGAAAAGAAGATGGTGCTGAACTCACCTGGCAATGAACCTGTGGCATTATTTATTTTATTTTATTTTTCTGAGTTGGAGTCTCGCTCTGTCGCCCAGACTGGAGTGCAGTGGCCACTCCCAGCCACCGC
>NW_007035041.1:0-425 GCF_000164805.1 Carlito syrichta
ATTCCATTCCACTCTTCTGCATTCCATTCTCTTCCTTTTCTCTCCATTTCATTCTTTTCCATTCCATTCCTCTATATTCCTTTCCATCTTTTCAAATTTCTTTCCATTCCTTACATTTGGAATCCTCTACATTCCATTCCATTCCAATCCATTCCATTCCTCTCCATTCCATTCCACTCCTCTACTTCCCTTTCTATTCCTTTCTTCTCCATTCCATTATATTGTATTCCTTTCTACTCCAATCCTCTCAATTCTATTTCTTTCCATTCTATTTCCATACCTTCCATTATTTTTCATTCTATTCATCTCCATTCCAATCCATTCCCAGGCTTTCATTTCCATGCTTTCCTTCTCCATTCCTTTCCATTCCATTATATTCCATTGCATTCCATTCCATTCCACACTTCTCCATTCCATTCCTCTTC
>NW_007035042.1:0-338 GCF_000164805.1 Carlito syrichta
AGTTCGAGACCAGCCTGGGCAACTTAGTGAGACCTCGTCTTTACAATAAACCACAAAAAAACTAGCTTGGCATGGTGACATGTGTCTGAAGTTCCAGCTACTTGGAAGACTGAGGCAGAAGGATCACCTAAGCCCAGCAGGTCGAAGCTGCAGTGGCCATGAGCGTGAGTGTCCAGTATGGGTGATAAAAGCGTGAGTGTCCAGTATGGGTGATAAGAGCGCAACTCCAACTAAAAAAAAATTAAATACTTTCTTCATACATACATACATAATAAATAAAGTAATGTCAGACAGTGATAGCTTTTATGAGAAAGATAAAAGAAGGTAAATGTGATGGG
>NW_007035043.1:0-338 GCF_000164805.1 Carlito syrichta
TCAACTTTGTAAACTAATCAAAATTTTTTTAGTTTGTAAAGATAACTACATTATTATAATTTTTCAATCCATAAAGTGGTAAGAAATTAAAACATGCAACCACAGAGGCAATATAAACAAGAAGCATAACTCTCAGTGTTATGATGAACGGCATTGGGGTTTTCCTTTTGTTTTGTTTACATTACCAAATAAAAATTTAAAGGCAATGATTTTAAACCAAACAGATTAAACACACACAAATAACTTGTTTGTACCAATTTTTTTAAAAAAAGGAATGTTTTAAGTGTAGAAAAAAGACAAAATAAGTTCAGAAACATGTTTACAAACCAATTTTAAGA
>NW_007035044.1:0-337 GCF_000164805.1 Carlito syrichta
ATAATAATTGACTGGAATGGAAAGGAATGGAGTGGAATGGAATGGAGAGAAATGGAAAGTAATGGAATGGAATGGAATGGAATGAAACGGAATGGAATGGAGAAGAAAGGAGGGAAATGGATTGGAGAGGAATGGAATGGAATGGAATGGATTAGCATGGATAGGAATGGAATGGAATGGAGAGAAAAGGACTTGAATGGAATGGAATGGAATGGAATGGAGTGGAATGGGATGGAATGGAATGGAGAGAAATGGAATGGAATCAATTGGAATGTGTAGGAATGGAGAAGAATGGAATGGAAAAAATTGGAGAAAAATGGAATGGAATGAAATTGAA
>NW_007035045.1:0-475 GCF_000164805.1 Carlito syrichta
ACCTCCACAATTAGTACATAGTGACCAGCCCCAAACCCTTGATGGATGTCCTTGTAATTGGTTTCTCCCAAATGAGTGTACCAATGCCAAGCCCTCTTTTGTGATGAGTGTCCCAGTGATTGGCCTTCTTCAATGATGGGAGTGCCAGTGACTGGCCCTCCTTCATGATGGTTTTCCCAGTGACTGGCACTCCTCCATGAGAGATGCTGCAGGGACAGGAGATCCCTGTTACTAGTCCACAGTAACAAGCTTTCCCCTAAGTTGTTCTCAGTGAGTATCACTTATCAGTAAGGTGTGTCTCATGTGAGAATAGAACTCACTAATCAACATTTAAGGTTGGAAACAGAGACGAGTTCAGGAGAAGTAGCTTTTTTGGGGGGGAGGCTCAAAATATAATTTATTTTATTTTTTATATATCAATATTTTTTATTTTGATACTGTGGGGTACAGTTAAGGGTTATGTATACAAATATGA
>NW_007035046.1:0-396 GCF_000164805.1 Carlito syrichta
GGAATGGAATGGAAGGGAATTGAAAGGAGAGGTATGAAACGGAGAGTAATGGAATGGAGACGAACGGAATGGAATGGTATGGAATGGAATGTAGAGGATCGGAATGTACAGGAACGGAATGGAAAGGAATGTAGTGGCATGGAATGGAATGGAATGCAATGAAATGAAATTGAATGGAGAGGAACGGAATGGAATGGAATGGAATGGAGAGGATTGAAATGGAATGGAACAGACTTCAACGGAATGGAATGGAGTGGAAAGCAATGGAATGAAATGAAATGGAATGGAATATGATAGAAAGGAATGAATGGAGAGGAAAGCAATGGAATGAAATGAAAGGGAATGGAATGTAGAGGAAAGCAATGGAATCAAATGGAATGGAATGGAGATGAATTG
>NW_007035047.1:0-542 GCF_000164805.1 Carlito syrichta
TTCAATAAGATCTTGCATTTGTTTTTTCATAAAATTGCCTATAATCATCTTCAAAGTTGTTCTGTGGTTAATATGCCTGGAGTTGTCAACGACAAGGATAGTTCTAATTTCAATTTCAATCTTTTGGAAATATTATCTTAAATACTGTCTTTCATTCACTATTTAGAGTACCCTCTTCAGCAGAAAGTTTTATAATATGAAAAGATGAAACATGTAAAATAAGTCATCTTTCTTAATAATTATTTTACATGTTTCATTACATTTCCAAAATTGTAGGTTCTCTCTATTTCATTCCATTTGGGGACAGAATATAAATGTATCAATTATATACTCTTAATACATTGTGATATTCCACACTTGGGGTTGATTATTTCCAGGACATTATCCCTTGTTTTTATAAGTAACTGATCGCATGAGTCATATTAAATATAGGGTTAGAATTACCTATTCACTGTGTGTATATGTGTTTCTGTCCACCTGTTTATCTATGTTTCAGTTTGTCAGTCTCTCACTGAGAATAAACAACACACACACAAGACTGA
>NW_007035048.1:0-334 GCF_000164805.1 Carlito syrichta
TTCCACTCAATTCCTTTCCATTCCTCTCTATTCCATTTCTGTCATTTCCAATCCTCTCTGTTGCATTCCATTCCATCCTCTCCATTCCATTCCTCTCTATTCCATTCCTCTCTATTCTTTTCAGTTCCCTTCTATTCCATTCCATGCCATTCCATTACATTCCATCTATTCCTCTTGACTCCATTCCATTCCATTACTCTCCTTTCTACTGCATTTATTCCATTAATCTCTATTCCATTCCATTCCATTCCACACCATTCCATTCCATTAATTTCCTCTCCATTCTACTGCATTCCACGCCATTCCATTCCATTCCACTCCATTCCATTCCCAA
>NW_007035049.1:0-333 GCF_000164805.1 Carlito syrichta
CAGGGTAGGTAAGAAGGGAAGGAGGAAAGGAGGGAAGCATGAGGGGAGATGTTCAGGTAGCCACCCTAACCACGATGTCTCCTCCATCATCACCATCTTCTGCCCAGAAGGATCCAGACTAGGGTCACCCTTAAGCACAAGTTGGCCTTCTGGAAGAGCAGTGCCTTTCTTCTCCCTGACTTTGGCAAGCCTTCCTCCTGCCTGCCTTGGCTGCCACAGCTCAGAGCTGATGCTGTCTTTTGCTGAGCTCCAGTGAGAACAAGGTCCACGTGTTTGTGAAGGAGGTCATGCTGCTTTCAGCTTTGGCCATCCAAGCAGTCCGAGGCCTGGCAA
>NW_007035050.1:0-502 GCF_000164805.1 Carlito syrichta
CCTAATGTCTGGATAGCTTTGGGAGAAAAAATATGTCATTAGGAGTTGCCGGTCATCAGGCGTTTCAGGATCTATGTTAGTAAATTGTTGGAGTGCCCTAGTGAGCCAGCTGAGGAAGTTGGAGGGGTTTTCCTCTTTGTCCTGAATGACTTCCTGGAGTTTTTCAAAGTTGATCATCTTTTGTGTGGCCCTGTGCGACCAGGAAAGTAGGCAAGTAGAAAAACGGTCCCTAGCCTCAATGCCAGCAGGAGAGTTGTAATCCTAGCCTGGATCTTGGTCTGGGACCGCTGTTGCCCCAAGGGGGTGAGAGGGGGTGGCTTGATGAATTTCATCTGCATTTGTTCTAGCCTGTTCCCAAACCCTTCTATGTTCCTCTGGAAGTAGGGTGTTGGAGAGGATGAGATAGATATCATGAAAGGTGAGGCTACAGGACTGAATAAGGTATTGGAGCTCTTTAATGTAGGTGGCAGGGTTAGTTGTATAAGATCTGAGACGTTTTTCT
>NW_007035050.1:1539-33767 GCF_000164805.1 Carlito syrichta
TCAAGGCACCTAGCGCTAGGAATTTTCAAAAACAGACAGAGAGCACTTGACCGGGCGGCAAGTGGGAGCGGGTTCGAGATTCCTGCCAGTCGAATAGGGCTTACTGTGGGGCAACAAACATGGAGCCTCCAAGGCTCCCTGTTACCCAACAGATATGCTGTGGGCCAGCAGACATGGGATCCCTGGGGTCCACTGCAGCCTGACAGCCATGGGATTCCTTGGGGGAGGGAGGGAGTTAGGCAAGATCCGCTATGGGCTAGCAGACGTGGGACCCCTGGGGCCCACTGCAGCCCAGCGACCATGAGAAGGTGAGAGAGATAAGGAGGAGGAAAGAACCTTTAGGTGTGTCTTGGCGAGAGAAAGGGAGAAAAGGAAGCTTTCAGGGTCCGCTGTGGCCATGAAGGCCGAGGTGGGGTGCGTTTCCCCTTGCCCTGGGACCGGAGGGGCTGCCGGACGATCAACAGCCAGTTCCCCCCAGTGATCCCAGGCAAGTTTCAGGCTTCCATGTCTGGGGAGCTCACTTATCCAATGGTCGCTGGTGGATGCAGGTCAGGCGTTCAAAATGGTGAGGAAGGTCCGGGAGGGCTGGAGCGTCCACTGGCGCTGGGTCGGGGGTCCTGCCTGTGGGGTCCTGCCTGCCACACCAGGGCAGGAGAACACCCGATCTGAGTAATGGCACCAATGTAAGAAGTTTGGCGCCAGTAATGACTCCACATCCAACCAGGACCAAGAGATTTATTAAAAGGGTTGTTACAGAGAAGATCTATAACGGAAAAACAGGAAAAAAAAGAGAGAGAGAGTTACAGGGAGAGGACTGTATTTATCAGCCTGACAGGGGCTAGAAGGGGCCATGCTATGCTCCTATTGGAGGAGCTGCATGGGAGTAGGGTGGGGCCAATGCTGTGTTATGGTCCTATTGGATGCATAACAAGGCTGGCTACTGATTGGAGGCTTGAAAGTTTGAAATTGATGCGCCAGGGAAGGGTTGAAATTGACTCCGGACGGTTTGAAATTGACCGGGCACGTGGGGAAGTTTGAAATTGGCGTGCGCGGGGAATTGTGGTTGCAGAGGCCAAACCAAGGGCCTTTGTTGTCCTGTGTGTCGGCTCCATTTTGGGAGCTGCCCCTCTGGTCCCTTCTTGCACCTTTCAACCACACCCAGCTAATTTTTGATTTATTGTAGAGATGACCTCTCGCCAAGTTTCCCAGGCGGGTCTCGAACCCGTGGGCTCAGGCAATTCACTCACTTCAGCCTCCCAAGGTGTGGGATTACAGGCTGAGCCACCGAGCCCAGCTCATTTTCCTTTCTAATTTACTACACTCTAGCCCTGCTAGAAAGCCCTGCTGACTTTCTTGCTATCTCCGCCTTAAGGCCTCTCTCTACCTTGTGCTTCTGTTCTGGTACACTCTTTCCCCAGATATTAGCATGTTGGCTTTCTTCCTCACTTAATACAGATCTCTGGTCACATAATACCTTAATAGAGAGGCCTTCTATCACATGTCATCTTTTTCTATGACTTCTCTCACACAACAGCTGTAGAGTTGAGTACTTGCAGCAGAAGCTTTCTGGACTATAAAGCATTAAAATAACTGGTCCTTGAAAGATGTTTGAAGACTCCTGATTAAAATAATAATAGCTGTCTTTTATTGAGTGCCAGTCTTGTGCAAGCTCTGTGGTCTGTATTTTAAATGCCTAAGTTCATTCAAGGCAGCTTATTTTACCAAATGAAAAAACTAAACAGTAAACTGTTTATTGTTTTCCTCTTTATCTCCCAGGATCATACAGCTAGTAAGGATTGGAACTAGAACTTAAATCCTGTGTATTTCAGACTTACCACTTGTTTAGGTATTAAATTATTTCTCAACAATAATAAGTTTCTTATCATCTGTAGTATAGTAAGAAAGATATTTGTTTTTTGTTTCCAATTTCTGGCACAGAACTCCTAAATCTTTTGAAGCTTTTGAAGGGTGATACAAGTGATAAGAGTGTCTGCTGTTCTAATGAGGCAACTCTTGGCAGCCTCATTGGCTATCAGAAAGAACAACCTTGATTAGAAACTTGGAACTGTCAACTCAGCTCCCAACTTCTTGGGAGGAGAGAAAGGCTAGAGACTGAGTTAATCATGAATGGCCACAATCATGCTTATGCAATGAAATTTCCATAAAAGCCATAAATAGCAAGGTTTGAGGAGCTTTCAAATTGGCAGATACATCTTTGTGACTGGAGAGTGGCACCCAAGTTCTGTAAGAACACGGGCTCCTGTGCTCCAGAACTTTCCAGGCCTCACATTGTGTACCTCTTTATCTTTTATTATAAATTTTAATAGTAAGTATAGCATTTCCCTGAGTTTTCAGTCATTCTATCAAATATCCTCACCTGGTGAGTGAATTGTGAGAATCCTTGACTTTGTTGTCAAGTTAGACAGAAGTGTGGGTAACCTAAGCACCTGATACTTGCAACTGGCATCTGAAGGGAAGGCAGTGTTGTGGGACCCAATTTTTAAACCTGTGGAGTCTGATAATAAATTCTGGTAGTTAGTAACACAAATGAATGGAATTATAGGCTGCCTGTTGGTGTTAGAGAATCAAAGAACTGGTTGAGTGGAGAAAAAAATCATCATCTGAGATGAACTGCCATACTTAATTATGCTTACTTGCCCTTTAAAGTCTGTGATTATTTGAAATATCCAGAAACATAACCAAATATACATATATTCTTTTATTTTTTTATTACCTGAAAAGCTGACATGTTTTTACCATATCATTTTACAAACTTATGAAATGAAGTCATCTACATATATGTAAGCATATAAAATTGAAACATATAACTTGAACACAATCAGGATTATATCTCAATTATTCAATTGGCAACTTTTTGTGATCTTATCATAAAAGATAATCAGTTATGAGGACACGAGATCTTATTTATAAATTCAAACTATGTCCTTTAAAAATGTTCATTTTTTTAAAACATATTTTTTATTTTAAAATTGTGGGGTCCAAGTAAGAGTTAGGTCTACAAATATGCATCGTTCAGGCACCCTTGTTGATAAGGGGTGTCCCCCCATTCCAAGAGAGATATTGACTACCGTTAATCCCACCTCCCTTCCCCTCTCTGCTCCCCCATAGACTCCTGCCACTGTCAATTCTTTTCTTATAGTATTACGATAGATGTTCAAGGTCCACTTATGAGTGAGAACATGTGATGCTCAGATCTTTGTTTCTGTGAGAGATCATTCAGTATTATAAACTCTAGTTCCATCCAGGTTTCTGTGAAGTTCATGATTTTGTTATTTTTTATGGCTGCATAGTATTTCATCGTGTATATGTACAATTTTTTTTAATCCAGTCCTCTTTTGATGGACAGCATGATTTGTTTCAGGTTCTTGCTATTGTGAACAATGCTGTGATAAACATACGTGTGCAGGTATCTTTGTTATAGAGTGATTTGAGTTCTTCAGGGTATATTCCCAGTAGGGGGATTGCAGGGTCATATTGGAAGTCAATATGTAGAACTTTTAGGAATCACCACACTGCTTACCACAAAGGTTGCACTAGTTTACACTCTCACCAACAGTGTAGAAGTGTTCCCTTTTCAGCACATCCTCTCCAGCATCTGTTATTTTTTGTTATTGATAATGGCCATTCTGACTGGAGTTAGGAGGTATCTCAGTGTAGTTTTAATTTGCATCTCCTTGATGATAAGTGAGGTTGAACCTTTCTTCATGTGTCTATTGGCCGCTCATGTCTTCTTTTGAGAAGTGTCTGTTCCTATCCTTTGCCCACTTTGTAATGGAGTTGTTTTTTTTTTTTCTTTTCAGCACATTTGAGTTCCTTGTAGATTCAAGATGTTAGGCCTTTATCAGACATGGAGTTGGCAAATACTTTTTCCCAGTCTGTGGGCTCTCTCCGTGCTCTCTTGATGGTTACTTTGGCTTTGCAGAAGCTTGTCAGTTTAATGAGGTCCCATTTGTCTATCTTATCTCTTATGGCCCATGCATTTCAGGTTTTGTTCAGGAATTGGATGCCAGTTCTAATTTCCATAAGGGTGTGTCCTGCATTTTCTAACGTTTTTATGGCTTGAGGTTTTACATTTAGGTCTCTGATCCATTTAGAGTTAATTTTTGTGTATGAGGATAGATAGGAGTCTTGTTTGAATCTTCTGCATGTGGTCAGCCAATTTTCCCAGCACCATTTACTGAATAGGTTCTCCTCTCCCCAGTGCTAGATGATGGAGGCTTTGTCGAAGATGAGTTGGTTGAGAAATTGAGATTTTGCTTCTGGAATCTAATTCTATTCCATTGGTCTATATGCCTGTTACTGTACCAATACCAAGCTGTTTTGATTATTGTAGCTTTATAGTAAAGTTTGAAGTCTGATAATGTGATACCACCTGCTTTGTTTTTTTTTTTGCTGAGGATTGTTCTGACTATTCTTTGTCATTTGTGTTTCCTTATGAGTCCCTGTATTGCTTTTTCCAGCTCTGAGAAGAATGTTGTTGGTAATTTGATGGGTATTGCATTTAAATCTGTAGATTGCCTTAGGTAAGATGGACATCTTCACAATGTTGATTCTTCCAATCCATGAGCATGGGCTATTTTTCCACTTGTTTGTGTCATCTTTGGTTTCTTTGAGCAGTGTTTTGTAGTTTTCATTGTAAAGTCTTTCATGTCTCTGGTTAGGAAGAGGCCAAGGTATTTCAAAATGTTCATTTTTTTAATTAAACATTCTTAAACATATTTATTCTTTTACATAACAAAAGAGATATACCAGATACTTTTTTAGGTCCTGAGTATCTCTCAAACAAATGCAACTTAGATTATTATTCTTGTATTCATAGTCCATTTGGTGATACATTGGTAGAAAAGCTAATTACAAAACAATGGGAGTAAGAGTTGTAACATAGTCAAAGAGTATTTGGGGCATAGAGAGAGGAAGTGACTAACTAGCCCTTGTAAAGGATCATAATGAACTTGTTATATTTAGGTACATTATGTCTCCCTGACAGGTAGCAACAAAGATGACTAACTACAAAGATCTAAATTCCAAAGACCTGAGAAATGTCAGATGGATGATAAAAGTGTAATTATAACTTTAGTGACTTTGCTATTAAGTCATTTTGCTGATTACCATAATTATTCAAAGTACCATTTTTCAGTACAAGCATACAACATGGGAAATAAGAGGAAAATAAAAATATTTTGGAAATGGAACAAGTGGAATCTTGAATAGTTCTCATATTTAAGCAATATTAACATTAAAAGACTTGAATTAGATTCTTCTCATTTTTAAATACCAACCAAAGGAATTTCTTCCTAATCTTGAATTTCATATATTTGTTGATAATAATTGAAGCAATTGAGAAATTAACTTATAATTGAAAAAAATCAAAGAAGTACAAAATATATCTTTCTATATTAGATTAATTACTAGAGATTCCATATAGCCCACTTTTGGTCATCTGTGCACTACAAATACATCTGTTTATAATATAATGTAATATCAGGCATCCTATCTTTAATATCTGATACAGTGATTTCATAAGGTACCTGCACACAGTGAAAAATAAAAATCACATAATTAGTTAATGTCTTAATTCTTCCAAAAGTCTAATAAAGGAGAAAGATTGGAAGTGTCATTTTAAAAAATAAAAGCAAGCCTGTCTATGGTGGCTCACGTCTATAATCCCAGCACTTTGGGAGGCCAAGGTAAGAGGATTGCCTGAGCCGAGGGGTTTGAGACCAGCCTGGGAAACTTGGTGAGACCTCATCTCTACAATAAGTCAAAAAAAATTACAGACATGGTAGTGCATGCCTATAGTTCCAACTACTTGGAAGACTGAGGCAGAATGATCACCAAAACCCAGCAGGTCAAGGCTGTGGAAGCCATGAGTGTGCCACTGCACTCCAGCCTGGGTGAAAGAGTGAGATTCCAATTCAATCAAAGTATCTCTGAGAAAGACAAAACTAACAACTCTATACGTGTATCTTTAAAAACTTTTGAACAGAAGTCTGACGATGATAAATTTAGTAGTGCTGCTTCCTCTTGTAGTAAACATTTATTTGTTTTGTTTTATTGTTAGCTACACCTGAATAAGCATAAGAATACACATTCAAAAGGATGCTTCCTTAAAGAACCAATGTTTAGATATACTTTTCTTCAAAATTAAGATATTGCAACCATAGGAAACTTGAAGTTACCATCTGATAGACAAAGACAAAATAGTTATAGAAAGACTGAGACTTGGAGTCGGGAAGATGGCGGCCGAGCCAGTCGGACTATGTGAGTCCCCTTGTGAGTGAGTTTATGGAAAAATCTGTGTACATGTTGGTGAGTGAGTGGGTGCGTGAGTGGCTGACTGAGTGAGGGCTAGGGAGCTAGCAGTCAGGGTTCTCCTGGTGCAGTGGCTGGTACCACAGTGGCTGGACTTGGACCATAGTGATTCCTGGGACACAAAAGCCAAGCACCATTTTCTTTTTCTTTTTTTTTTTAATCAGCAAACCCTCCCTAGGAAGAAAATGCTGGAAGAGACTGCCTAAGTGGGACTTGTGAGAGGATGGCAAGGCCCCTGGTGCAACAATGGTGCTGAAATTTCTCTCCTTTGTCCCTGGCACTTCCCAGTTCACAGAAGTGGAGTGCCATTGTTTTGTTTTTTTTTTAAATGCACAGAAGTTTTCCTTTGAAAAAGCAGCAGGGAGAAACTATTACCCCAAACTCTCCCTCATCATTGAAGCAGGCCCCAGACTCTCCCTCATCATTGAAGCAGGAGAGAGACTGCCAGCTTCTAGCCTTGTCTCACCACTTCAGCACCTGGCAGGGCTCTGGCAGGGACTGCAGAGGGAGTACAGAGGCAAGTTTCCATGAGAGAGGATGAGAGGCACTCCACCACCATCTTAAAGGCGGGACAGGAAAGTGCACTGACTTGCTCACCATGGAGCAACAGATCCAATCTCTGTGACTGGCAGACCAACTACTCAGGAATTGATCATGACCCAGAGGGAATACTCTGAGGGCACAAATTTCAGAGGGACCTAATGAGTGCTGAGTTCTAAGCACCTCACCCCCTACTCTGATCCAGCCATGGGACAAAGGGTATAACCAAAAAAAGGATGAGGAAGGACTCCAAAGAGATCAGTGAAGTAATCCAGAAACCAGATCAGGGAAGAATAGAGGACTGAGAAAACATCAGAGGGGAAAGCTTCTCCCACTGACACTGAATAGCAGAAACAAAGAGAAAAACAAGAGATCTGTCACAAATGAGGAACAACCAAAGGAAGACCTCAGGCAATTTCAAGTGTACAAAGGACAAAACTCCTGAAAAATCAAACTTTGGTGGCCAGACAATGGAAGTCACCAACAACTGTCCCCAGAATATGAAAGGGATTAGGGAATGGATGGAAACAGTGAATAAGACTCAAGAAAGATAATATGCAACACTGAAAGAACTCATAACAGAGATTTTGGCAATAAAAATATCATCCAGGAAATAAATAAAATATGACAAGCATGGAAAGTAGAATTAATCTAGCTGAAGAAAGATCTCAGAACCTGAAGACCAGAACATGGAATTAACCCAATCTGTAAAAAGCATAGAAAGAAGACTCAGAAAGACAGAACAAAGCCTACAAGAGAAGTGCGATTATATTAAGAGGCTGAACCTATGCCTGATTGCTGTCCCAGAAGAAAAAACGAAGTGGAGAACAACTTGGAGCAAATATTCCAGGAGATAATACAAGAAAACTTTTCCCACCTCACCAGAGATGTGACCAGCCAAGCACAAGAGATACGGAGAACCCCACAAGACAGCAAATGAGAAAACCAACCCCTAAACACATAGTAATTTGTCTACACAAAGTAGGCATAAAAGGAAAAATCCTGAAGGCAACAAAAGAGAAAGGTCAGACTACCTACCAGGGAAAACCAATCAGAAAAATAGAAGACCTATTGGCAGAAAAACTACCATCAAGAAGGGACTGGCGTCCTATATTCAAAGTCCTCGAAGAAAAACAATTTCAACCAAGAATTTCCTATTCAGTCAAATTCATCTTCATTAGTGATGGAGAATTAAAATCCTTCCCAGACATCCAATCCCTAAGAGATTATGCAACTTCAAGACCAGCTCTATAGGAGACACTAAAAAAGATATTAAGCACAAAAGAAAGAAAGAAAAAAAAAAAGACCACACACTTCCCAAGAGAGCAGCAGAGCACAGAGACTATAGCGCAACAAGAAACTTGAAAAAGTACACGTAAATTTACCCCAAAGTCAAAAGAAAACAAGGAAACAAAGAAAAAGCTTTATAAGAGAAACAATCATATTTCAATAATCAGCCTGAATGTGCATGGACTAAATGCACCACTGAAAAGACACAGAATGGCAGACTGGATAAGAAACCATGAACCAATTATTTGCGGCATCCAGGAGACTCATCTCACCATAGGGACGCAAACAGACTCAAAGTTAAATGATGGAAAATGAGTTGTCAAGTAAATGAATTACAAAAGAAGGCGGGAGTTGTGATCTTAATATCAGAAAAAACAACGTTTAAGCTATCAAATATTTCAAAAGATGCAAAAGGACACTACATAATGATAAAAGGTTCAATCCATCAACAAAAAATATCCATCCTAAATGTATATTCACCCAACATGGGAGCAGGAAAATTTATAAAGCAACTATTAATAAACTTAAAAAAAGATATTGACTCTAACTCTATTATAGCAGGGGACTTGAATACTCCACTGAGAACCTTAGATAGAGCATTGAGGCAAAAACTCAACAAGGAAATCCACAACCTAAACTTGACACTGGATCAAATGAACTTAATAGATACTTACAGATTACTCCACTCAACAACCACAGAATATACATTCTATTCATCACTACATGGAACACACTACAAGATTGATCACATCAAGCATAAACAAATTCCACAAGGTTGAAATCTTGCAATGCGCATTCTCAGACCACAGTGAATAAAAATAAATATGCACACCAACAACATTTCCCCAAAGCCCACAAGAACATACACAATAAACAGCATGATGCTGAACAACTACTGAAATCAAAGCAGATATAAAAAGATTCCTGGAAACAAATGAAAATGATGAAATATCTTACCAAAACCTATGGGATGCCATGAAAATAATTCTAAAAGGGAAATTTATACCTCTATGAGCACACATCCAGAAAACGGAAAGATCACAAGTGGAGAACCTAACAAATCTCCTAAGGGAACTGGAAAGAGAAAACCACCACAACCCCAACTTTAGCAGAAGAATCAAAATCACCAAAATAAGAACCCATACACAGGACATAGAAGACAAAAATATCATAGAAAACATCAACAAAGCAAAAAGCTGATTTTTTGAAAGAATTAACAAGATTGATGGGTCCTTGCCAGAATGATCAAGAAAAATAGAGAAAAAGCCCAAATAAACACAATCAAAAATACAAAAGACCAAATCACAACTGACCCTGAAGAAATACAAAAGATTATCAGAGATCACTAGGTCCACCTGTATGGAAACAGACTTGATAACCTAAATGAAATGGAGGATTTTCTGACATCACACAACCTCCCCAGGTTGAAACAAGAAGAAATTGAGACACTAAATAGACCAATAAAATCCAGGAAATTGACTCTATCATAAGCAAACTACCTACCAAAAAACAAAACAAACAAAAAACCTTGGACCAGATGGCTTTCAGCAGAAATCTACCAAACTTATAAGGAGGAGCTCATACCAATCCTATTGAAAGTATTCCAGGCAATTGAGAAAGATGGAATTCTCCCCAAATCATTTTACGAAGCTAACATCACACTGATACCCAAACCGGGTAAAGATCCAACAAAAAAAAGAGAACTACAGGCCAATATCCCTTATGGACATAGATACAAAAATCCTCAACAAGATTCCAGCAAATTAGAACCAAAAACACATCTCAAAAATCATCCACCATGACCAAGTAGGCTTCATCACCAGGATTTAGGACTGGTTCAACATCCACAGGACCATAAATGTAATTAAATACATCAATAGATGCAAAAACAAGAACCACATGATTACCTCATTAGATGCAGAAAAAGCTTTTGATAAAATCCAGCATCCCTTCTTGATAAAAACCCTCAAACATGTAGGTATAGAAGGAACAGACCTCAAAATAGTAAATGCCATTTATGATAAACCCACAGCTAACATATTGCTAAATGGACAGAAACTGGAAACATTTGCCCTGAAAACTGGAGCAAGACAAGGCTATCCACTCTCACCCTTCTTGTTCAACATTGTGTTGGAGGTCCTAACTCAGGCAATTAAACAAGAGAAGAAAATCAGGGATATTCAAACAGGAAAAGAGGAAGTCAAATTTTCCCTCTTGGCTGATGATATGATCCTATTCCTTGAAAATCCAAGAGAATCTGTCAAAAACCTGCTTGTCCTGATAAAGGACTTTGGCAAAGTCTCAGGGTATAAAATAAATGTGCAAAAGACAGTTGCATTCCTATACACCAATAACAAGCAAGCAGGGACTCAAATTAAAAGCACAATACCATTCACAATATCCACACACAAAAAATGAAATACCTCGGCATCTTCCTAACCAGAGAAGTGAAATAACTTTACAATAAGAACTACAAAACACTGTTCAAAGAAATTCAAGAAGACACAATGGAAAAACTTTCCGTGCTCATGGATAGGAGTAATCAACATTGTTAAAAAGTCCATATTTCCAAAGACAATCTACATATTCAATGCAATACCCATTAAGTTACCAACATTATTCTTCTCAGAGCTGTAAATGACAATACAGAAATTCATATGGAAACACAAATGACCATAACTAGCCAAAACAATCCTTAGCAAAGAAACAAAGCAGGGGGTATCACACTTCTAGATTTCAAACTTTACTATAAAGCTACAGTAATCAAAACAACCTGGTATTGGTACCAGAACAGGCACATAGACCATTGGAACAGGATAGAGATTCTAGAAGCAAAGTCTCAATTCCTCAATCAACTCATCTTTCACAAAGCCTCCAACAACAACCACTGGGTAGAGGATAGCCTATTTACTAAATGATGAGGGAAAACTGGCTGACCACATGCAGAAGACTGAAACAGGATCCCTACCTATCACAATACACAAGAAATTAACTCTAAATGAATCGAAGAATTAAATGTAAAACCTCAAGTTAGACAAGTGGGATCTCATCAAACTAATGAGCTTTTGCAAAGCAAAAGAAACCATCAAAAGAGCAGGGAGACAGCCCACAGAATGGAAAAAAATATATCTGCCAACTGTATATCTGACAAAGGCCTAACCTTTAGGATCCACAAGGAACTCAAATGTGTGACAGGAAAATAAAAACATACAGCCCCATTAAAAAGTAAGCAAAAGACATAAATGGACATTTCTCAAAAGAAAATATACTGGCAGCCAACAGACACATGAAAATGTCCTCAGCCTCACTCATCCTCAGAGAAATGCAGATCAAAACCACATGGAGATATCACCTAATTCCAGTAAGAATGGTCATCAATAATAAAACAAACAACAACAGATGCTGGTGAGGATGCAGAGAAAAAGGAACACGTCTACACTGCTGATGGAAATGCAAACTAGTACAACCTCTCTGGAAGACAGTGTGGTGATTTCTGAAAGAACTAGAAATTGACCTCCCATATGACCCAGCAATTCCCCTATTGGGAATATATTCGGAGGAACTCAAATCATTCTACAAAAAGGATACCTGCACATGTATGTTTGTTGCAGCTCTATTCACCATAGCAAAAACATGGAACCAACCATGTTGTCCATCGAAACTGGACTGGATAGAAAAAAATGTGGTACATATACATGATGGAATATTATGCAGCCATAAAGAAGTACAAAATCACGAACTTCACAGCAACTTGGATGGATTTGAAGTCGATCATACTCAGTGACCTATCACACTCATAAGTGGATTTTGAACAATTGTAATACTATAAGAAAGGAATTTGCAGTAGTAGGAAACTGTCAGGAGAAGGGGGTGGGATTGGCAGTTGAAGGAAACTGCTAGAGGAGGGAGCAGCATACGTCATCAACATGGGTACCTGCATAATCAACGTTTGTATAACTAACCCTAAATTCTAACCCACATCTTTATATTAAAAAATAAATAATAAATAAGTAATTAAAAAAATAATGACTGAGACTTGCTATTTGGATAATGTCTTCCAGAATGTGCTCATTAAAATATAATTGAGTCAAGTCAATTTATGTGTCCTAATGTATATAGTTTTCTACTTTCAAAGAAATACAAGATACTTGACTATCTTGTACTTGACTAAAGGAGTTAACATTTACTCATTATTCTTATTATAAAGGTAACATTAGATTTATTATATGAACTAGTAACATACACAATTCCCTTTATACATTAAATATTACTTTGAAGCTATATTCCATGAATTTGAAAACTAGAAATAGAAATATTTGAGTCAAAAGAAACCATGACACTCACCTCCTCATGCTATAGAATTTTATTTAGCACTATTTTCCCTCTTTTTAATTCTTTTATGGATGCTCACTTCAATGTCAGCCTATTTCTAAGTATTTGGTTTTTAAACTTAGATTTCTAATCTGAGTCCTCATTCATCTGTCTCAATTTGGTTACTCTGGATAGCTGAATCTTCTTATCTTTTTAACCTCACTCCTGATTGCAGACTTTGACTCCACCCAGCTTTGCTATCTGACTTTAATCTACAGATTATCCTGTACTTGTGTTTACTTGATCTAGATTTGAACCACTTTTGCCTTCTAGATTCTGAACCTGGATATATGCCACAAATAAATGACTTCTTGGCTAACTACTAAATAATTTTTTTAATTTTAAAGATGTGGGGTAAAATTTAGGGTTAGATATACAAATGTTCATTATGCAGGTACCCCTGTTGATGAGATGTCTCCCCTCCCCTGGCAGTTTCCTACTACTGCCATTCCCACACCCACCCTTTCCTGGCAGTTTCCCACTACTGCCAATCCCTTTCTTATAGTGTTATAATAGTTGTTCAAGTTCCACTTATGAGTGAGAATGTGTGATACTTGGTTCTTTGTTTCTGTGATAGATCACTCAGTATTATAGACACTAAGTCCATCCAAGTTGCTGTGAAGTTCATGATTTTGTCCTTTCTGGCTGCATAACATTCCATCATGTATATGTAACACATTTTTTTCTATCTAGTCCTGTTTGGATGGGCAGCACCATTGGTTCCATGTTTTTGCTATTGTGAATAATGCTGCAATAAACATGCATGTGCAGGTATCTTTTTCATAGAGTGATTTGGGATCCTCTGAGTATATTCACAGTAGGGGGATTGCAGGGTCATATGGGAGGTCGATTTTTAGATCTCTTAGGAATCACCACACTGTTTTCCACAGAGGCTGTACCAGTGTACACTCCCACCAATAGTGTAGAAGTGTTACCTTTTCACTGCATGCTCTCCAGTATCCATTGATTTTTGAGTTATCGATGATGCTCATTTTGACTGGAGTTAGGTGGTATCTCAGTATGGTTTTAATTTGCATTTCTTTGATGACTAGTGAAGCTGAGCATTTTTTTCACATATCTGATGGCTGCTCATATATCTTCTTTTGAGAAGTGTCTATTCATATTTTTTGTCCACTTTTTAATGGGGCTGTTTGTTTTTTTCTTTTTGGCACATTTGTGTTCCTTGTAGATCCTAGATATCAGGCTTTTGTCAGATATATAGTTGGCAAATATTTTCCCCAGTCTGTGGGCTGTCTGCCTATTTTCTCAGTGGTTTCTTTGGCTTTACAGAAACTTGTCAGTTTGATAAGGTCCCAGTTGTCTGCCTAATCTCTTATGGCATGGGCACTTGGGGTGTTGATCAGGAATTGGTTGTGAGTTCTAATTTCCATAAGGGTGTCTTCTGAGTTTTCTAAGGTTCTTATAGTTTGAGGTTTTATGTTTAGGTCTTTGATTCATTTAGTGTTGATT
Organism: Carlito syrichta; assembly: GCF_000164805.1. NCBI lineage: Eukaryota > Metazoa > Chordata > Mammalia > Primates > Tarsiidae > Carlito > Carlito syrichta. The sequence goes on from NW_007035050.1 coordinate 15,544, forward strand.
TTTGTGTATGGTGATAGGTAGGGGTTTTATTTTAATCTTCTGCCAGTTTTCCCAGCATTATTTACTGAGTAGACTCTCCTCTCCCCAGTGGTTGATGCTGGAAGATTTGTCAAAGATCAGTTGGTTGAGAAATTGAGATTTTCCTTTTGGAATCTCTATCCTGTTTCATTGGTCTATGTGCCTGTTCTTTTTCTTTCTTTCTTTCTTTCTTTTTTTATTATAAAGACATGGGGTACAATTCATGGTTAGGTATACAAATGTTGATTATTCAGGTATCCTTGTTGATGAGGTATACTCCTTCCCTAGCAGTTTCCCTCAACTGCCAATCTCACCGCCCCCCCCGACAGTTTCCCACTGTTGCCAATCCTTTTCTTATAGTATTATAATAATTGTTCAAGGTCCACTTATGAATGAAAACATATGGTGCTCTGTTTTCTGTTTCTGTAATGGATCACTGAGTATGATCGACTCTAAATCCATACAAGTTACTGTGACATTCATATGTTTGTCCTTCTTTATGGCTGCACAATATTCCATTGTGTATATATACCAGACTGTTTTGATTGTTGTAACTTTATAATAAAGCTTAAAGTCTGGAAAAGTGATACCTGCTGCTTTTTATTTTTTCGTTTTTTCTTTGGATTGTTTTGGCTATTCATAGTAGTTTATGTTTCCATATGAATTCCTGTATTGTTGTTTCCAAGTTTGAGAAGAATGCTGCTGGTAATTTAGTGGGTACTGCATTAAATCTGTAGATTGCCTTGGGTAGGATTGACATCTTAATAATGTTGATTTTTCCAATCCATGAATATGGAATACTCTCCTGTTCAACATAATATTGGAAGTCCTAGCTAGAGCAATCAGAAAAGAGAAGGAAATCAGGGGTCCCCAAATAGGAAAAGAGGAAGTAAAGTTATCCCTCTTTGCTGACAGCATGTTTCTATACTGTGAAAACTTAAGAGAATCTGTCAAAAACCTTCTTGCTCTGATAAAGGATTTTGGCAAAGTCTCAGGGTATAAAATAAATGTGCAAAAGTCAGTTGCATTCCTATACATTAACAAAAAATAAACAGAAACCCAAATAAATAGCACAACCCCATTAACAATAGCCACAAAAAAGTAAAATACTTTGGCATCTTCCTAACCAGAGAAGGCACAGACCTTTACAATGAAAACTATAAAATACTACTCAAAAAAAATCAAAGATGATACTAAATAATTTTTGACTCCCAGGTGGCAAGATGTGGTTTACCATTCTTACCTTTTTTATTTCACAAATGTAGTGCTGTATTAGGTAGAAACATTGATGAAAAACAAGGAAAATAACACAGACAGAGAACATATTAATGATTTTGTTTATATCCTATTTATAGGGGTTTTTTTGTGTGTATTTTTCCAACCATATAAAGATTTAAATTCAGGTTTGGGTTTTATCCTATTATTATTGCCTGCCAATAAATGACATGATTTTTATTCTTGAAAAATGTATTTAATAAATTTCATAACTTTCAATCTTCATGGGAAGACCAAAAAAAGATTCATATTAGCTGTTCCAGTGAAAGTGACTTAAATGGCATAGTGCACCCTCCTCTAAAACATGGGGCTTACTTTTGTTCTATTATTTATATCTAGATATTTAAGTTTATGCAATAAATTAATCTCACTTGTTTTTAAAAATCATTTTCATATATGCTGCACATTACAATAACTCAACATAATTACTGAAGGATGCTGTCAGTTTCGTCATTACAGATGCTTTTGGAAACCAAATCATAATCAAAGGTAACTAACTTATTGATTGTCTTTTCTTACATTATATGTTATTTTACTGGGATTTCTAAATAAAATGTACTTGCTTTGGTTTTGCATAATTTCTCAGAGTTATGTTGTATCATAGAATTTCTCTTTTATGCATTCTTATCCTTTTTGTAGGGAAAGGTTGTTGAAATGTAGAGTTCAAGAAAGGTTTCTAATTTAACCTCTCCACAGCAGTACCAAATGTCACCAAATTTGATATCTTGGTGTGAATTTGTGTGCTACAATTTGAGTACATAGTCAGTGCACATTTTGGTTATTAGCATCTCTTCATGAGGGTAAAGTAAGGATGGATTACTTAAGAGAGAGAATGATTACAATTCCCAGATATTCTCTCCATGCTTAATCCCTCACTCTCTTGCAATCTACTGTTCTGAAATGGCAAAATCTCCCTAAGAAATGACATCTTTTTCTAAATATATATTGTATGTGGAGACAACTAATAAATCCAACAAAGGAATCAGTGGAAAAAATAAACACTATTGTATTTGGTGGATTTGGAGAGGACAATTTCACCAGATAATCACAATTGCATCATGGTGCACGTTGTGATAGATGACATTGAGAAAACCTTGAGTAAATATGCCTGAAGATATCAAATATTTTACAGAGAATGTTATATTTTAACTTAAAATAATCTCAGACTTTATTTCATTAAAAATTTTCAGTTATTTCTAACATGTATTTAAGAAAATATTGTAGTTTACAATTATTGAGGAAGAAACTTGAGAAAAGAAATGGTCGAAAACAGGCTGGGGCAGGGTAATCTGTAAGACCACCTTGTAAGTCTGCAAAATCTCTGCCTGTCTCTGGGAGCACTGAAACACACACTGCATGTGAGACAATGTGGAGGTTTCTGTGGTACCACTGAGGATGTCTCCATAATGCCATGCCCTCAGCTATCACTACTTCACTTAGTCACTGGCCAGAGATCAATCCCCAATACAATGTGACCATATATTGAACTTGAGACAAACACAGAAAAGCTAACAGCTGGAGGCTGTCCACCACTAACTGCTTTCCACAGATCTGGGAAGCAAGTCCTTTCTTGAAAAAGTACCATATTGGCCACAGTGCCTATATTTTAAAAGTGACTACATTTTAATGATGAAAAGTCCACCAAGAATTGCAGTTCATTTTATTAACATAATAATAATAACTTTTTATAGTGTACCATAATTTATCATAACGTACAATATTTTAACTGGTTTGTTAATATTTTTGTTTGGTTGATTGGTTTTGTTTTTAATATGATTAATTTTATATTAAATTTTCAAAATCATTGATTAAATTAGCTTGGCCCTAGATAAATAAATTAAGTGACACAAATGAAAGGTGCTAGGTTTACACTAAAAAATTCACAAAACAAAACAAAACAAAACCCCCCAAAAATTGCATTGTGGGTTTTGCTAACCTGGAGTTAGAATATCATTACTGGTTGAATAGCACTTATTTGAAATGTTTGTGACCAGAAGTATTTTGGATTATTTCAAATTATTTTGGATATTGGAATATTTGCACATGCATGAGATATACTAGAAATGGGATCCAAGTCCAAACCAAAATTTATTTATGTAATCTGAAGATAAGTTTATACAATATTTTTGCTAATTTTGTGCATAAAGTTTGCATTGAACCCTCAATAAGCAAAGGTGTCCTGTTCTAAGACAACCATGTGAACAATCGGTAATTAATTGTTTGGTAGCACCCATAATTCCTGACTCTGAATTTATACGCTACTGATAAAAAATCAGGGAAGCTGAGGCGAGTGGATTTACTGAGCCTGCGGGTCTGAGACCAGTCCAGGCAACTTGGCGAGAATTCTTTCTACAATAAATCAAAAAATTAGCTGGGCTTGGTAGCACACGCCTGTAGTTCCAGCTACTTGGAAAGCTGAGGCGGAAAGATCACTGGGGCTCGGCCGGTCGACCCCGGGGTGGCTATGAGTAAGCAATTGTGCTGCAGCCTGAGTGACAGAGTGAGACTCCAACTCAAAAAAAAAAAAAAAAGAAAAGAAAAGAAAGAAAAAAGAAGTCAGTTTCTTACACTTAATCAGTACCTAAATACTAATAGTAAAAAATGTGATATAATAGTAATATAGAGAAAAAATAATATGTTTAGGGTAATTAAGAAGCAACTGGCATCCCCAGAATAAACAACAGCAACAAAGGTAGGCTGTCAGTCTTCATCTACTACAGTGATAAGTTTTGATTAAAATGTTACTATACACAGCACTGTGAACATAAATGCATCCTCTTTTTCTATTACTGTTACCCACAGAAGTATTTGCAGGCTTTTTTTTTTGACATTTTTACCAGTATCTTTATACTACAGAACAAAAAATAAGAAAATAAACACAGTGAGTAATGCACATAGGTCTTGGTCCCATGTAGGGCATCATGAGGAACCTGCTACTCGCCATCCACTCTATACACATGCCAATGTACAAGTATTACACTTGTAAGTATGCTCACCTGGGGGAATTTGGGTGTGCACAGAAAAGACACATCACAGCTGAAGAAGGGTAGGGAGTCTTTGTCCCTTGCGGACGCTGAGTAAATTTTTTGTTGTGCACTACATTTTGACTGTGACCCATCACAGTGTGAAATTTTTCACTTGTGGTGTCATTGTTGATGCTCAAAATATTTCAGATTTTGGAGCATTTTGGATATTGGATTTGGGTTAGAGATGCTGAGCCTATATCAGTAAACTGACTTTATTTCAAGCTTAGTGAAATCCTGGCATATCTTTCCCTTACCCTTGACTAGTTAGAGTTACATGGCTCAAATAAGAGCCATATAATGCATGTGGGACATTGGAGGTATCCCAGCAACATTAATCTCTAAGCTTTCTGCCAACAAAAAAGCCCAAGGACACATTAAGTAGCCATGAGGGAAATAGATTTATGAGACAGTTGAGTTGGAAATCCTTAAAGTTAAATCCAGATTAAAGTTACAATCATCTCTTTTGACAGGAAGGGGATAGAAATCTTTGCAAAATGCTCCTGTGCCTTCTTCCAGTATTTTCCATTGGTGGAGAATTGACTCAGTGTCAGGCTGCATGAGCCTTAGCTGTGATATGATTGAAAAACACAGGTCTTGGAGTCATAAGACCTGCATTCAATTCCGTCTTTGTGGCTAAATAGCTATGTGACTGTGGATAAATCAGGTAAAGTGTTTGAACCTCGATTTTCTCATAGATAAAATGTGAACATTATCTCATAAGGTGATTGTGTTAGTCAAAATAAATGATGCATGTGAAGGTCTCTTAGAAAATCTTCATTCTTGCTTAAAAATAAAAGAAAGATCTAGCTTTAGCAGTATACTAATATCTCTGCTGTGGTATACTTAGTATAGTTAAGGGAGACATAAATAGAGATTTGCCCTCTACAAAGTAGATTAGAAATATCCTACTGCCCAAGCTATCTCTCTCTCCTGTAGTGTCATTCACATCTTAAATTTGCATACTCTATGATCCAGTACAAATTCCTCCTTCTCTGTAAAACCTTTCTGATCTCCCAAAGCTTCTTTGCACTTACTTATTTTTTATTTATTTATTATAGGGATGAGGTCTCTTCATGTTGCACAGGCTGGTCTTGAATCCGTGGGCTCAAGCAATCCTCTCACCTCGGTCTCCCCAAGTGCTGGGATCATAGGCATGAGCCACAGTGCCCGGGGCCTTGCACTTATTAATTCTCTATACTTTTATGCCAATTTTCTGCATTATATTATTCATTTCTTTTTATGTGCTTTAACTAAATGACACAAGGATAAAAACAATACTACTTGACATGGAATCAGAAGAGAGGAATTTTTGTCACAGCTCATCACTTGCTATGTTCGCATCCCCATTACTTTTTATTATACATTAAAAAACACAAACAGTATGACTTCTAAGATTCCTTTCTTGGGGGGAATATATATATACAGAGTAGTCTACTTCTTAGCCTTTTCTCCTGAGTGGGAAAATTCTCTTTATTGTGTGTGTGTGTGTGTGTGTGTGTGTGTGTGTGTGTGTGTGTGTGTGTTTCCCCAGAAATAATGATAGGAACTCCTGCAATTATGCTAGAAAGTAAAAATGAAGTCTTTTTATGGCAAAACATTCCTGCCTAAGTGAATGTCCTGGGAGTCCCCCTTAGAGAACCAAATCATTCCTCCATGTCCTATATGAGCCAGAAATTCAACCTTCAGTATTTACTTCAGTAAGCTCCATTTTCAAGATTATTAAAACTTATTGATTGTAAGAATTTTAAGTTATTCAATTTTTCTGACTTTTTAGAATGTGAATATAATGATCAAAATTGTCAGAAAAATAAATAGATTACATTATACTTGTAGTAGTATCTAAATCAAACACAAAACAGTATAGCAAGCAACAATAAATTTAAGCTTTTGTTCTAAGTCAAAAATAATTAAATTGAGATTGCTAATTTTATCCTGCCTTAGGACTCATCAAGAAAATTAAATGCACATGCACTCCGTCTCAACAATATTTTCTGGAATGTTTCACCTTTAAAATCTTTTCTGGATTTTAAGGGCCACTCTCCAAACTTCAGGAAATTCTGCTATATACATTTTTGTTTTGTTACACACATAGAATTATTAGAGATTTTGATTTTGTTACATCCACTAAAGACTTACAGTCATCTTTTAGAGTTATTCTCCAATATCTATATGTATAAAAATAGTAGCAAAAATAACACATCAATGTTTTAATGGTTTTTTGCTCTAACTTCATTTTTACAACTTTGTTAGTGAGGCATTCAGAGTTGTTAATATCTACCCCCTTTAGAACAATCTGCATTCCCATATACTTCCCATCACTTTGTTCATGAAAGTTGTTTAATTGGCTTAAGTTTCGGAAACTTCACCTTTATTTTCTATTAATGCTCATCATACATATGCAAGGGGACCCAAAAAACCTGAATTTATTCATAAAAAATTGTGTATTTATTCTTATCTGTTTAAACTTCAGTCACCTTCAAAGTACTTTCTATTCGATGCAATATAACTATTGGAGATGCTTTTTAGCACTCCTCAAAATGGGTTTTGAACTTATCAATTTTGATGCCTTTTAGTGTTTCTGCCATTTTTTTGTTTTTCATCTCTTCCAAAACTGCAAAATGCTTCCCTTGGAGGATTTTTTTCATTCAGGGGAACAGTGACAAAAAAAAGTCACTTGGGCAAGATCTGGTGAATAGGAAGTGTGGGACACAGGTATCATGCTGTTTTTGGTCAAGAATCACTGAACACTCAGTGCAGTGTGGTCAGGTTGTTGGTGTAAATCACCTATGCAGTGTGATCAGGTTGTTCGTGTAAATCACCCAGCATGAAATGGACAAGCACACTGAAGGAATTTAAAAAAAAATACGCTGAATGCTGCCTGTCATAACAATGCTAGCGGATACACTGATGGCAATGGGTTCCTAAAACACTTACCTAGCTGGGAAAACGTATACCACAAGGGGTTCATTCTTCAAAAAATAATTCTAGTTGTTTTGGAGTCCCACTCACATGCTAATTTTTTCCCAAAGTTAGTTACGGTCACAAACTTACAATCTGTCAACTCTTTACTGGCATTAGATGGATATATAAGTTCATAGTTGCTTAGTTAGGACATTACGCTTTTGCATAATTGAACAGTTATTTACCTGTTTATTAAGTATTTTTCCTTCCTTCTTTCTACCTTTTTTTTTCTTTCTATTTAGACAAATTTATTAATATGTTTTAGAAGTAAAGTGGCATATAGTTTATTGGCACTCACCTTGAATGACTTCACTTTGAAAGCTGCCAAGACTTTCCCATGTGCCTTGGGTCCTGGTATGTTTGCTAAGATACATGGTATTGCTCTTTCAATAAAAATATAGAGGTCAGGGTATCAAAAAGATATGCTTACTAAGGAGCCCTGGTGATGAACTTATTTTCAATTTGAAACTATTCATATAATTCAAAAGTATTTTAACTTCCCCAATTGTTTTCCCTTTTAAAAATGTTATTAAAATGTCTCAATTTGAAGAAATTTGCATATTTTTATAAATCACAAGATGCCATTATTCGAATTATAGTTTTTATTTCATAGCCATTTATGCTATATGGCATATCTCTTTCCCAAAGTTGATATAGCTTTCAATGCATGATGCACAGCCAAATGATCATAAAGAATACATTTTTAAAAGATGGAAGAAGAGAAAAATAAGAACATAGTAAAATTAGAATAATATAAGTAATTTAATTGACAGTTCACTTTCATCCCCAGTATCCTGAAACATAAAGATAAACTTGTTAAATCAAATACTTGCAGTTGTCTTATAAAAGTAATCTTATCTGTTTATCAAAAATCACAGATATTTTCAGGTTTCTTTTTGTCAGTAATATATTGAATGATTTAATATTATATGCAATACTATTATATGCAGTAATTATGTTGTATGCTGCTGCTATAAACAGCGGCCCCTTTGAATTTTACCTGCCCATGCAGAAGGCATTCTTTAAATACTTGCTAGCTGATTTCATCCTGAATTCAGTGCCCACGACTGGCTCAGTACAGTAGCTTGAATTTTGATCACTTCTCAGGGTGTTTACAACTGCTTCTTAACTGTCTCCAGTTTTGCACCACACTCTACCTTAATATCACAATGAAAGGAACATACTTTTGTTTCCAGCAGACCTGAATTTGCATCCTCGCATTACCATGTATCAGTCTTATTCCTTAAACAAATTAGTTATCATTTTATTCTTTACTCATCTATATACAGACCTAAAAGGATGTGAAGATTAAATTAAATGATATAGTATGTATGAAATGAATAGCATTTTAAGCACTAGATAAATGTTTAATGGCTTATCTTTCTAAATTTCAAATCTGGCCACACCACTCCCTTATTTAAATCTCAACAAATTCTCAATTTCCCACAATGATATTCCCCCTCCTTAGCATAACATGGAGAGTACTCTATGAGTTAGTCCTGTTTACTGCTCAGATGACCTGGTCCCTGAATTCTCTTCAGATTAATCATACAATCACTGTTGTTGATGCCCCCATGCTGTTTTAATGCACTGTACTCAGTTTGAACTAACTGTAGATCCCCTTCCTCTTCCATTCTGTAGCTGAGCAAGTACCCATTCATTTTTGTGAAATCACAGGTATCATTACTGGGATATAGCTATATCTAAACTTCTAAAATTAGGAGAACTGTTCACTTCTCCTTCTCTTCCCATTCTATAGATTTTTATAGTCATACTTTTTGTACTTTATAAGACTTGTTTCTATCATGATCTCCAACAGTTATATGCTCATATTGCATAATTTTTTATTTATTTATGTGAATAGTTTCATGTCTAAAATAAATTTATATTAGTCTATAAATGTTTTCAGTATGTAAAATATGCAGCAAATAGATATTTTAAATGATAAACTATAAATGGAAATGTGAATATTTTTGCTTCACATTTCAATGTCAAGACCTGTTCTGGAGGATTTAAGCTCCCTGTAAACCCTGTAATCTCTCGGATGGGAAAGGCTTGTTTTTAATCCCAGTAGCAAGCATATTGCACACCTTTATTTAGGTATGAAATAAATATTGTTTGTGGGGTGGATGAATGAATAAAATTTCTTTATGTTGATTATGATATAGGACAAAGGAGGGATAAATAAAGTCGCTATTGGTTTATAACCTTATGGATCTCTAAATTGTTCAAATGTTAGAACTCAGAATATCTCAATACCTAGAAAACTAATAATAAAATAACAATAATGGGTGATGTTGAGCAATTTTTATAGACCAAGGAATGAATAGACAGTATGACTTTTACCTCATCATTGAAGAACAACTGATTTTTGCACAGTAAAATTTTTTGATAAAAACCAAAAGAAGAAAATTTAAGTTTGAAATATAAGGTTAAGAAGTCTTCTTACAAATTCTGGAATGCAGATATTCTAATTTCTTCATTAAAGGGTGAGCCAAATACTATATATTCAGATTTATAGATAATGACAATGCTACTACTACTACTAAAGCATCGTTACAAACATTTTATTGAGTACTCCATATATACCCTGATTGTTCTGAGTTATTTTATATATATTTATTACTTAGTCCTCATCAAAACCTGCTGCTTAATCAATATTACTACTTCCTTTTTACAGATAAGAACATCAAGGCACAGAGAGTTTTAATAGATTGCCCCAAATTACAAAGCCAGTAAGTGATGTAGCCAGAATTCAAACTGTTATTTTAACTACAGAGCTTGTTATTATTATTATTATTTGTAACAAATATTTCATTCTGCCTTGCATAAGTCTTATTCAAATTTTTTTTTAGAACTGATTACTGGTAGAAAAAAGGAAAATAAGAGGATCAGATGTCCATTGCAATCTGTGGTTAGCAATGGAAATCAAAAATTTAAGTGACTGTGTGTATATACTCAGTTCCTTAATGCTACAGTGGAGTCTTATACAATGAAGCCATACAATGAGTCTTTTCTTGTTTTAAACCCTTAGAAAAATCTATAAAGAATGTAAAAACATGTATGAATGTTCAAAGTGTCTTTCTTATTTTAATCTAGATTTGATAGAATAGTTGAAATTGCTGCTTAACTCTCTATATAATGACTTCATCAAGTAAGAGATCCCTTTGCTATGATAATTATTATTATGACATCTTAGAACTTCATTAATTTGATTTTTTTATATTTTATTGTCAGTCAAATAAAGTTCTCAATTACTGTGAATGGCCACACACTATGACATTACATTACAACTGAAAAGTAATTATCTTTAGAAGGCAATATCAAATATATCAAGTTAAAGGTCAATGATATGTAAACATTGTTATTGGAATTTAAAATGTCTCCTTTTTTTTATTACACTGTGTGCATGTACCACCTTTAATTGAGCTTTGAACTTTAGGTAGAATTTAAATTAATAAATAATTTGCTACTAAAAATAAGAGAAATATAAATACCATACCTTTCTACCACAGTTGAATTTGTTTGTCTAATTTTATGAAATTATCAATGTCCCTAAACATTCCATGAGCTTTACCTATAAGTAACTAACTTGTCAATTTGTGAACTATTACAATTTATAAGGCTGAATATCAAAAATCATGTAAGCCTGACCTTGCAGGAGACCATGGATCCACTGGCCTGATACATAGAATGTTTCTCATACAGGCAAAAAAAAAGTCAGGCATATAAATTTTATTAACTGATATGTTAAGTGAAAACCAGTACTAAAAAAGCAGATGAGAATCAAATATAGTATAATCTTCTCTGTTCTAAGTCACAGAATACAGTTCTTTTGGTATGCTATTTTATAATATGCACCTCAAAATTGCTTTGGATAAGAAAGCAATCCAGGAAATTACAATCTGCAAAACTGCAATGGAAACAAAAAATAATTCCAGATCTGCACTGCACAGCAGGTATTCACTTGTCACATGTGTCTCGTGAGTATGTGAAATGTGGTTTAGCCTTAATTGCGATGTGCACTAAGTAAAAATTTACATCAGATTTAAAAGATTTAATACAAAAAAACATTGAAAGTTTTCACATTGATTATATTTATAATACCATGTTGAAACAACAGTGCACCTATTGCATTGAATGCAATAAATTATTAAATTTAGTTTTAGCTAATCTTTTTACTATTATTATGTGGCTACTGAAACATTTGAAATTACATATGCAGCTCACATATTTATATTGGAAAGAAAGCTTTCCTCTAGACCTTAGATTAGCAGCAACTGGAACCTCTGGGTCTATAGACCAAATTCAGGATATTTTCATTAACCCTATTGCCTAGGGGTCATAGCCTGTTTTACAGCTTGTTAATCCAAGAGAAAGTTAAAGAAGGTATCACAAGGAGAAGTGAGACAGATAATGTGTTTCTCTGAAGAAGAATGATTGACAGAGCAAGGGGAAGAACAGAAATTAAATTTCAGGCCTTCCCTCACTTCTTGGCACAAAAGCCTCCTTGCCTATTTATCACATAAGAGAGAAGAAAAAAATGCATGAGAACCTGGCTCTCACTAAGACAAAAAGCCAAGTAAGGAACAATGTGCCAATATAAGGCAAGACTTGTGCATGAGGTCAAGTTTTCCAATCTCCCAAGTCATTCCTTCAGTACGGTAGAGCAGAAATCCCCATTCTATACTAAAAATTGGCGGCAAATAAGTGCTCCTTTCTACCCTCCAATGGTCTTCAATTTTGGCTTTCTTAACCCTTCAAGTTTGTAGATCAGTAACCAAAACCAACTAGAAATTGGCTAGCTCCATCAGATTAGGAGACCATACAGGACTAACACAACCTTATTTTTACCTTCAGTTAAGTGCTCTCTCAACAAAAAATGTGGATTTTTGTTTTATCTCCTTAGGACCAATGGTGACACAGCTAAGGGCATTGATATGCATTATAACAGATTAATTACTTATGAATAATATGGACTCTTTCCTAATATTAAATTACCAGGGAAAAATAACTTACAAAATAAAACTTCTTGATAGTCCAAGAACTACAAAAGACCAATAGATACCTGAAAAATTCTCAATATCTCAAATCATCAGAGAAATGGAAAGCCACAATAAGCTATCATCTCACATATGTTAAAATAGCTATTATCAGTCAGTCATGGCAACACATACCTGTAATCCCAGTGTTTTGGAAGGCCAAGGTGGTAGGATTGCTTGAGGTTAGGAATTTGAGACCAGCATGGGCAACATAGTGAGATCTCCATCGCTACCAAAAAAAAAAAAAAAAATTGCTGCTATCAAATGACAAAAAATAACAAGTGTTAGAAATGATGTGGAGAAAGCAGAACACTTGCACACTTTTGGTGGGAATATAAATTAGTATGACTATTATGGAAAAACATTATGGATGTTCCTCAAAAAATTAACAATATAATTACTATATAATCCAGTAACCTCTCTACTGTGTATATATTCAAAGGAAACAAAATCAGTATATTGACAAGATGGCTGCACTTCCATCCTCACTGCAGCATTATTCACAATAGCTAAGATATGGAATCAACCTGTGGCAGATGAACAAATAAAGAAAATATAATATACATACACAATGGAAAACTATTCAACCTAAACTAGGAGGAAATCCTGTCATTCACAACAAGATGAACCAGAAAGGCATCATGTTAAGGGAGAAAAGCCAGGCACAGAGAAACAAATACTGCATAATCTCACTCATGGTCCCAAAAAGTTAAACTCAAAGAAGCAGAGAGTAAAATGGTGGTTACCAGAGAATGAGAGGCGGGGGAGAACTAGGAAGATGTGGTTAAAAATCAAAATTTTATTTCAATTGTAGGACTAGAGATCTATTGAACAACACAGCCTAGTGACTCTATAGTTAATAACAATGCATTATATTTTTGACTATTGTAAGAGAGTAGATTTTTAGTATTCTCATCACAAAAGTAATAAATATGTGAAGTAATGCATATATTAATTAGCCTACTGTAGCTACAATATGCACATTTCAAACCAACATGATGTATACAGTGAATATATACAATTTTCATTTGTCAATAAATAAGTAGTGTTAAAAATATTCTATTCCCATTGTCCTGCTTACTTTAATTAGGTTTCTTAATTAGTGTTTAGATTTTATTTCTGGAGCAAATGCCACCAAACTCTGATTAAAGTGGATTATTTTCCCCAAATATTCACCCCTTCTCTGTATTAGAATTATGCCTCACTGCTTATAATCACGTACCTTACACATGCATGACCTAGGTGGAGTATACATCCCAGCTTCATTGGCTTTGGATCTAGCTACAGGATACGCTTTGGTCAGTGGCTTATGAGGTCATATAGTGCTTTCCATGACCAAGAGGAAGTTTAAGCGTGGTTGGTTTTATCAGGTACTTTCCCATTCTTGACTGCAGGAATGAAAATTGTATGTCACAGATTGGGGTTATTCAGGCTGGTCTAAGAATTAAAACACACATAGAGCTGAGCTAAGAAGAGGCAAATAGGCAAAGCTTGTGAAAAATGAGAAAGAAACACTTGTTATTGTCAACCACTGCTTACTAATGTTATTTGTTACCACGGTAATTATGCCTGAAGTAACTACTGTAAGCAGGTGTGTTGCTTATGTTTTATAATTATGGATGCAATGATAATCAGTCAAAATTACAATTCTGAAGCCCAAGGCATAGTGCAATGCAAACTCACATACTCTTTCCAGCCTAAGGCTATTGTAAAGACTTGGTGGCATGTGCAGAAGAGGTAGTTAAAAAAAATGATAAATTATGAGGAAACTCAGAATGTATCTTTGTTTCATTTTCTCAGTTTGTCAATCACAACCATGTAAACACAAATTTTGTCAGTTGTTCAGCGTTCTTCCATAGAAGGATCAGATGAGCAGAAAAGAGAAAACAAACAGTAATATTCCTTTTACAGTCATCTTTCTTCATGGAGACTGGAAAAACAGTTTGTTTCCTTTTTGGAAAATATGTGAGATAAAATAATAAACATTACCATATCATTTACCAAAAAAAAGAGAGAGAGAGAGAGAGAGAATTTGACTACATTTTGATCACTAAAACCAAATTATATGCATCTTAATTAGGTGATTATTATCCTTTACTGAAGTAAAATGTATCCTCCCTGATATTTGAAGGCTAAGTTTTTTTTTTTCATCTTTTTAAAATATTTTGTTCTATGGACATATTTGGTACCATGACATTTTACAAATATATATATTTTATAGGTAACATTGGTAGTATATGATACGTAAATAGCACTTCACAATTTCCAAATTATTTTTAAAATGTGATTGTGATTTTCAGAGTATCCTTGAAAAGTTATGCATGCCAATTGTTGCAATTTCAGTTGTAAGTGTGAAGAAAGGAAAGGAGACGAGGGGAGGCTGGAAAGGTTGGCCAGTATTATGCAACTAGAAAGTATCTGAGTTACATCTGGATCCCATGTCATTTTTATTCTGTTCAGGGTGCTTGATGCTATGATCTTTGTTCTAAGATGCAGTTGATAGCACTCATACCTTCTTTGCTTCCCAACCATGTAAACACAAATTAAAGTATGATTTAGGTACACATTTGTTCTGCCATCCCTTTATCATTGCAATCATCACAATACATTATTTTTTTTCCTAGTTTCTGAAGTATATTTTATAAAACATAGTTTATTTATTTATTTGATCATTTACCTCAGCCCAAAGTCCCATCTTTTATATCAGTCACAGTAAATTGACATATTTTAATAATCTAAAACCAAATTTATTCTTGGAAGTAAAGATAAGGTTAAGATTAATAAGTGCCCTTGGAATTCCAGCAAGATGGTGATGGGGCAGCCTGGTCTATGAGACCCTCTGAAAGGAGAACACAGAGGGTCTCTGACTCACTACCCGGGGGCTGCAGATTCCAATGTCGGCAGCCTGCTCTTCACACGGAGCTCAGCCGTGACCATCGCTGGGGCATAGTGGCGGTCTGGACAGCCACTGCAGCCGCAGACACAGCAGCCGCTGGCACCACCACGGCCACCATGGTGGCCATAGCACATAGCGCCACCTGTGCCTGAGGCAATCTACCACTTCAGTCTTTGAAGCTCCTGCAGGCAAGATCTGCTGGGATTGCTGCCACCTCTGCTGCCACCGTGAAGTCCTGCTGGCCGTAGGTCTCCTCCCATGTGCCCTGGGGTCAGCTCCCATCTCTGGCCTCTGCCCACTCCTGTCTGGTTTCACCCCCTCTAGGGCGTGCAGCTGAGATAGCACCACCTGCAGGCGATTAGAAGTAACAACATCGAAATGGGACAAACAAGCTTGAAAAACAGACACAGGCCAGATTTGAGTGGAGAACTGAGTGGTGATCTGAACTGTCCTTCACAGCAGGGCAGGGGCAACTGACCCTAACTGTGAACAAATTTACCAGCTTGAGAAGACAGCTAGAAATCAGAGCTGAAAGGACATTGGACTTAAACAAAAAGTCTCAGAGTGTGTTTGATTGGTTCTGTTAGTTTAATGACTTGATACTATTCCTACTGTTTGTTCCTTTTTTCCTCTTCCTTTTCTTCTCTTTTCTCCTCTCTGTAAACCATTTCTTTGTATAGAGGAACAGCACACCAATAAGGTGGTTGGTTAGCTTGTATGTTAACATCATTGTATGTTTTAGTTTTTTTTGTATGGGGGTTGGTTAGTCTGCAGCCGTGGTCTATTGTTTTTATCTGTTTTAGTTTAGGTCTCTCTCTCCATTTGTTGGTACACTCATCTGTTTCCTCCCTTACTCCTCTCTCTCTCCACCCCCTTATCCCCCCACTGTCTGTTCCATTCTCTTCCCTCTGCTAACCTCATTTTATTTCAGGGAGTAAACTTACAGCCCCACTGCATGGACAGATTCCAAGGCAGGAGAAAGTGGGTTTCAGATTATCCATGCACCTGTCAGCAGACACCAGGACTTGCAGATAGATTTTGAATCACAGCTCCCCCCCTTAAGTAAATCTCAAAACTGCAAAGAGGACCACCCCCAACCTACAGTGCAACTCCAGAATTGAACAAAGTAAGAGGGCATACATAAAGAAGAATAGGAGTTTGAACAAACAGAAGTAAAAGCAACCCCTCTACCCCTGAATAACAGAATTAAAGAAGACGGTGACATGGAGGGAAGAAAAAGTAAGAAGGGAAAAAAACGCACAAATGAAGAAAAACCAAAAGAAGAATATAGGTCTCACACAGACCCCTGGGAGATCAGACACTGAGAAAACAGATTCTGGAACACAAACAATGAAGAGCCCCCAGAATGACTGGTCACATGCAACAAACCCAGACACCAAGACATTAATAGAGAGAATTTAAAAAATTGAGGAGAGACAAGAGGAAAATAGGAAGGAGCTGATGTCAGAAATAACAGCAGTAAAGAATACTATGATTGAAATAAATAACAAACTAATAAGAATGAAAAGCAGAATTAGCCATGCAGAAGAAAGAATCTCAGAGCTCGAAGACCAAAACACAGAACTAACTCAAACTGTCAAAAGCATAGAAAAGAAGCTCAAAAAGACAGAACAAAACCTTCAAGAGATGAATGATCACTTCAAGAGACCGAACCTAAGAGTAATTGGCCTTCCTGAGGCAGAGAGAGAAACAGAGGCCACACTGGAACAAACATTTCATGAAATCATTCAAGGAAACTTCCCTCATCTCATCAGTGATGAAAAAATTCAAACACAAGAGACTCAGAGAACCCCTGCAAGACAACAAATGAGAAGACCAACCCCCAGACACATAATAATTCGCCTAAAGAAAGTACGTATAAAAGAAAAAATCCTAAAGGCTGCAAGAGAAAAAGGTCAGACTACCGACCAGGGAAGACCAATTAGAATAGCAGCAGATTTATCTGCAGAAACCCTCCTGGCTAGGAGAGCTTGGAGCCCTAACTTCAAAGTTCAAAAGGATAAACAATTTCAATCAAGAATAACCTACCCAGCCAAGCTAAGCTTCATCAGTGAGGGAGAATTGAAATCTTTCCCAGATAGCAAATCCCTAAGAACTTATGCTGCCATGAGACCACCTCTATGAGAAACACATAAGAAAGTATTGAACACAGAAAAAAATGAAAAAAGAACAACAACGTTCTTCACAAGAGTACAGGCAAAAGTTTAAAAACACACATGATCCAATTCTAAAACCAAAAGAGACAACACACAAACAGGAAGAACAACAACTCTGTAAGAACATTATGATAGGGATTAACTCTTACATTTTAATAATTAGTTTGAATGTGAATGGACTAAATGCACCATTGAAAAGACATAGAATGGCAAAATGGATAAAATATCACAGGCAACAATCTATTGCCTTCAAGAGACTCACCTCACTAGAAAGGACGCTCACAGACTAAAAGTAAGAGGATGGGAAACAAATTTTCAGGCGGATGGAACACAAAAGAAAGGAGGAGTCGCGATCTTAATCTCAGACAAAATACCTTTAAGCTATCAAAAATTTAAAAAGATACAGAAGGTCACTACATAATGATAAAGGGTTCAATCCATCAACAAGAAATATCCATCCTAAACATATATGCACCAAACATAGGAGCACCAACGTTCATAAATCAGCTCCTAGGTAAACCAAAAATAGATATTGACTCCAATACCATCATAGCTGGGGACTTTAATACCCCACTCACAACCCTAGAGAGATCATCAGGACAAAAAATCAGCAATGAGATCCAAAACCTCAGTGTGACTCTTGATCAAATGGATTTAATTGATACCTACAGAGCCCTCCATCCGACCACAGAATACACATTCTATTCATCACTGCATGGAATGTACTCTAACATTGACCACATACTTGGCCATAAATCAAGCATAAGCAAATTTAAAAGGACCAAAATTTTACCATGCACCTTCTCAGACCACAGTGGAATAAAAATAA
>NW_007035050.1:34030-35500 GCF_000164805.1 Carlito syrichta
CGAAAATGGAAGGAGCACAAATTAACAGCCTAACAAGCCACCTAAGGAAGCTGGAAAAGCAAGACACAAAAACCCTAATTTCAGCAGAAGAATCCAGATCACCAAAATAAAAGTCCAAATCCAGGACATAGAAGACAAAAAGATAATACAAAAAAAATCAATGAAACAAAAAGCTGTTTCTTTGAAAAGATAAACAAGATCGATGGTCTCCTAGCTAGACTGACGAAGAAAAAAAGAGAAAAAACCCAAATAAACACAATAAAAAACACAAAGGATGAAGTCACATCTGATCCTGAAGAAATACAAAAGATCATCAAAGACTACTATGTACACTTGTATGGAAACAAACTTGAAAACCTTAAGGAAATGGAGGACTTTTTGTCATCACACAACCTGCCTAGGTTGAAACAAGAAGAAATTGAGACCTTAAATAGACCGATAACAATCAAGGATATTGACTACATAATAAGAAAACTACATACAAAAAAAAAAGCCCTGGACCAGATGGATTTCCAGCAGAATTCTACAAGACATTTAAAGAGGAGCTGATACCAAACATACTGAAGGTATTCCAGGTGATTGAGAAAAATGGAACCCTCCCCAAATCATTTTACAAAGATAACATCACATTGATACCCAAGCCAGGTAAAGACCCACCAAAGAAAGAGACCTACAGGCCAATATCTTTGATGAACATAGATGCCAAATATCTCAACAAGATCCTAGTGAACCAGATTCAACAACACATCTCAAAAATCATCCACCATGACTAAGTAGGCTTCATCCCTGGGATGCAAGACTAGTTCAACATTCGTAAAACCACAAATGTAATTAAATACATCAACAGATGTCAAAACAAAAACCACATGATCATATCATTAGATACAGAAAAAGCTTTTGATAAAATCTAGCACCCCTTCTCAATAAAAACCCTCGAACATCTAGGCATACGGGGAACATACCTCAAAATAGTAAAAGTCATCTAAGAGAAACCCACAGTCAGCATACTCCTAAATGGACAAAAATTGGAACCATTTTCCCTGAAAACTGGAACAAGACAAGGATGTCCACTCTCACCCCTCCTGTTCAATATAGTATTGGAAGTCCTGGCTAGAGCAATCAGAGGAGAGAAGGCAATCAGGGGTATCCAAATAGAAAAAGAGGAAGTCAAGTTTTCTCTCTTTGCAAATGACATGATTGTGTACCTTGAAAACCCAAGAGAATCTGTCAAAAACCTCCTTACACTTTGGCAAAGATTCAGGATATAAAATAAATGTGCAAAAGACAATCACATTTCTTTACACCAATAATAAACAAACAGAAACCCAAATAAAAACCACAATTCCATTCACAATAGCCACAAAAAGAAAAGAAAAGAAAAGAAATACCTTGGAATCTTCCTAACCAGAAACGTGAAAGACCTTTACAATGAAAATTACAAAACACTGCTCAAAGAAATGAAAGATGACA
>NW_007035050.1:35520-35776 GCF_000164805.1 Carlito syrichta
CACCAGTCTTCTCAGACCTAGAAAAAACAATACAGGAATTCATATGGAAACACAAATGACCAAGAATAGCCAGAACAAACCTCAACAAAAAAAAAAGCAGGTGCTATCACATTACCAGACTTCAAACTTCAAACTATAAAGCTATAATAATCAAAACAGCTTGGTATTGTTACAGTAACAGGCATATAGACCAATGGAATAGAATTGAGGTTCCAGAAGCAAAACCTCAATTTCTCAACCAACTCATCTTCAACAA
>NW_007035050.1:36278-82402 GCF_000164805.1 Carlito syrichta
TGCGAAAAGAAAAAAACAAACAACCCCATTATAAAATGGGCAAAAGATATGAACAGACACTTCTCAAAGGAAGACATTCGAGCAGCCAACAGACACATGAAGAAACATTCAACCTCACTAGTCATCAGGGTGATGCAAATCAAAACTTCACTGAGATACCACCTAACTCCAGTCAGAATGGCAATTATCAATAACTCAAAAAATAACAGTTGTTGGAGAGGGTGTGGCGAAAAGGGAACACGTCTACACTGTTGGTGGTCATGCAAACTAGTGCAACCTCTGTGGAAAACAGTGTGGCGATACTTAAAAGTTCTAAATATCGACCTCCCATATGACCCCACAATCCCACTACTGGGAATATACCCTGAAGAACTCAAACCATTCTATAAGAAATATACTTACACACTTATGTTTATCGCAGCATTGTTCACAATAGCAAGAACCTGGAATCAACCATGCTGTCCATCGAAAGAGGACTGGATTAAAAAATATGGTACATATACACAATGGAATACTACACAGTCATAAAAAAGAACAAAATCATGAATTTAGCAGCAAACTGTATGAAACTAGAGTGTATAATACTGAGTGTCCTCTCATAGAAACAAAGATCTGAGTAACACATGTTCTCACTCATATAGCGGACCTTGAACATCCAATGTAATACTATAAGAAAATGACTGACAGTGGTGGGAAACTATGGGGGGGAGGGGAAGGGAGATGGGATTAACAGTAGTAAATATCTGTCTAAGGATGGGGAGACACCTCTTATCAACAAGGGTGCCTGAACGAAGCATAGTTATATACCTAACCCTTAACTGTACGCCACAATATCATAATAAAAAATATTGATTATATATATAAAAAAAGATTAATAACTATACATTATAGCCATTAAATAAAATAATCATTAATAACTTATCCAAGTAGATGTTTCAAGGGGACTATAACTGGCCTTCCATATCCTGTGGCCATAATCACCTCCTGCCCCACCCACACAGGGATCTCTTTAGGTATATTAACATTAATTAGCCACTTTTGCTATCCCCTTTCTATAGATAACCCAGATTATACTGCTTAATCACACAGTTTGTCAATGGAAAAGTAATAATACAAATGTAGTCTCATAACAGTTTTCTTAACCTTGGCTACACATGAGTCACCTGAAGATTTTTTAAATAGTCATACCATAGATATTTCTGTTTTAATTAGTCTGTGGGGGGATTGAGACATAAATTCTGAAATAAAATAAAATAAACACAAGAACAAAACACTACTAGAATCTACTAGACAGCCAAAATTTATAAACTGGTCAAAATTATGGGGTATTAGTACTGAATAAGTCTTAAATTTACAATTATTTTTTTCAGGAAATTCACTGTTTGATAACATATAGAAGTTTGGCTGTAATGCCCATTTTCATTTAGAATTGTCTGGATCAATATAATAAGTAAAAACAGAAACAAAAGACAAGATATGCTAAAATATTCTAATTATATACATTTTTCATTTTTGTCTTTTTTGTTGTTTTTGTTTTTGGAATTGACGTCTCACTCTGTCACCCAGGCTAAAGTGTAACGGCATGACCATGGCTCACCGCAACCTTGACCTCCAAGTTCAAGTGATCCTCCTGCCTCTACCTCTTCAGTGACTGGGACTACAGGCACATGCCACTACACCCAGCTACTATTTTTTCCTATCTATCTATCTATCTATCTATCTATCTATCTATCTATCAATTAATTAATAGAGATGAGGCCTTGTTATGTTGCCTAGGCTGGTTTCAATTCCTGAGCTCAAGTAATCCTACCACCTTGGCTTCCCAAATTGCTGGGATTACAGACATGAGCCACCGTGTCCAGCCTTGCTATTCTTACAGAAGATGTTTTATGTCCGTGCAGTATTAAGTTCTAATATAAGTTCTATCATACATCTTCCTATTTTTTTGTGTTCTAATGTGTTCTTCTTATACAATGTAAGTTAATTTTGCCTAAGAGGATATTCTTCTTAAACATATATAAGTTAATTTTGCCTAAATTTAAAAAGGTAATGACTAGATCTCATTAAAAGTTATCATAAGTAAAGAAAAGATACAGAGGAGAATATTGTCTCTACAGACAATAAAATCACACAGCAACTGAATTTCAACTATTTGAAAGATGTAAACAGTTATAACTCTAACCTGATACTTCAAAACAAGCTGCAATATACTGGGTGATTCAGAATGTGAAATAATAATGTAAATCTTAATTAAGAAAACTCATAGATAAGGTAAGAGAACTCAAGAAAAACAAGAAACAAATGAAATTTTCATTGTAGAAATTAACATTAAACTGAAGAAAACATAAGAGTAAATGTCTTAAGATACAAGAAAATGAAAAAAGATAAAATGATTGAGATAAATAACAGTCTAAGAGATAGTTAAAGTGGATTGAACGTATATTTAACAAGTGTTTCAATGAAAGAAAGTAAAATTATGAAAACAGACCAAATACTCTCATATTTATTTTAAAATGTTACCAAACTTTATACAAAGAATAAAATACTTAAAATTTTATACTGAAAAAATACTATGCCTTAGGGAAATTGACGCCAGATGCTTCATATGAAATAGTCTGAAGGAAAAAAGAAACATAACATTTGAAGAAAATGGCTAAGTAATTACATCACTTAAAGACAGCTAAAATATAGTTATCAGAAGTTTATTGACATTCACACTTTATGCCAGAAGATAATAAATATTTTTATATTCACAGAAAGAAAATGCAAATCTAATACTAAATAGCCATCCAAACTGAATTCCATAGGTAAATTTGACATACAAATTGCAATAAATGAGCAAGATCTTGGGGAAGTACTTCATAATGATAGTGTAAAAGCTTCAAAAAATCCAGAAAAGCAATCAGAAAATTAACTTTCTCCAAAATCCAGAAATTAACTACAAGATTGCAAAAACATAAGGAGTGCTTATTCAAGAAAACTAACTGAAACTCAGTAAGACTAGCAAGCATTGTGGAGTCTTACCTAGTTCCATTTCTATCATCCACTTCCTAGCTCTAGCTTTGACCAACAATAACCCCACAGTGAAGTAGCTGTGCAAATCAGAATGCCAGAAGGCCCTAAACATGGCACCACAAGATAGGAAGAAAGCCCTATCCTCAGATAATTGTCACTTACTTATATAACTGGAAGTTCCCTGAAACACTTCATTCTCCAGGCTTGTCTTTCTTAAATCTGACTTTATGCAGACAGCTGTATCCTTAGGGCATTTGTCCAAAATATTGGAATGACTTATTTTCAAATCTGTCTGAGGAGCAATATCAATAAAGCTAACAAGATCCTCAAAAATACTGAAAAGATAAAACTAAAAAATAAGGTTCCAAAGGAGGCTTTGAAAATCTCAGCATAGTCCTGGTTATTTAGAATGCAACACACACAAAGGCTGTGTGCATGCTCAGAAAATGACCAAAGACAGTCCTGAATCTTACCTCTAGCTCACCTTGAGACTTTGTGAATATGAGCATTAAAGACTAAGGCAGAAATATCAGACAAGTAAGATATGCTGATATGCCCCAACACACAATGAGTCCCTCAGCAAAGCCTTGGAAAATTATTCGTTCAATGTTTTTAAGGCAATCTCTGTCTAATAATTAGATGATGAGCAAGCTACCAAGAAGACTACAGTAGCCATTAATAGTTTTAAAAATGAAGATTTACTAAGTTAGTCCAGAAAAATCACTAAACAAAACACATCAACAACAGAAAAAACAACAACAAACACACTTCTACAACAATCAGCAAAAATAAACTCTGGGAAAAGGGAAAACTGGGTTCCAGTATTGCCTAAAAATAATATTAAATATGCTCTATATTCAGTAAAAAGTCATGAGAAATGTAAAGAAATAAGATATTATGACCCAAATATAGAAAAATAAGGAAACTGTTTTTAATGAAACCCACACGTTGGACTTATTAGACAAAAGAATATTTTAAATATGCTCCAAGAGCTAAAACAGTAATTTACCAAAAGGCCATGCAAATGATGTCTCATTAGATAGAGTACATCGATAAAGAGACAAAAATGTTAAAAAGGAAACAAAAATTCTGGACTTGAAAATTTTACTGAAAGGACTCAACAGAAATCTGAGCATGAAGAAGAAAGAATCAGTAAACTTGATGACAGTGCAATTGAGATTATTCAGTATGAGGAACAGAAGTTAAAAATAATAAAGAAAAATTAATATAGCCTGTGAGACAAGTGGGATCTTACAAACCAAAAGAGTATACATGTAATAGGAGTTATAGAAAGAAAAGAAAAGAGAGAGAGAACACGCATATACACAAGCATGCAGGACAAATATTCAAGGAAATAATAACCAAAAACCTTTAAAATATTAGCTCACACACAGGAAGTTGAAAAAGCTGTAGTAGGACAAATTCAAAGAGAATCTACACTCAGGCACATTATAGTTAAATTGTCAAAAGTCAAAGCCCGAGAGAGAATATAGAAACCAGCAAAAGAAAAGAGACTCATCACATACAGTTAATAACTGACTTCTTGTCATAAATCACAGCGGCCAGAAAGCAGTGGGAAGACATATGTTAAGTGCTGAAAGAAAAAGAATTTTTGCTAATCAAAAATTCTATAGCAAACAAAACTACATTTCAAAAATGATGAAAGACCAAAAGACATTTCCAGATAAACAAAAAAGAGCATTATTTGTTTCTACTAGAATCTTCTTATAAGAAAAACTAAAGAAAGTCCTTCAAATTGAAATAAAGCAACCAACACTCAAAAAGAAACTATAGGGGTACATATAAAAATTAGTAAAAATGCATTTTTTAATTGGAAATCCATATTTTAAAAAATCTGATATAAAGAACAATTACATAAAACAATAATTACAAACCAGGAATACTACTAATGAGTATATCTTTAAAAAATAAAATCAGAGTGCAAAAGAAATATTTTTACTCTCATGTTTATTGCAGCATTATTCCCAATAGCCAAATAAGAAATCAACCTAAGTGTCCATCAATGGATAGATGGATAAAGAAAATTAAGTGCATATACACAATAAAATATATTCAACCACAAACAAAGAAGAAAATCCTGTCATTTGTGACAACACGTATAAACTTAGAGGAGTTTATGTAAAGTGAAATAAACAGGCACAGAAAGACAAATACTGTGTGATCTCACTTATATATGGAATCTAATTCATAGAAGTAGAAAATAGATCACTGTTTACCAGGGGATGGGGTTGTTGAAAGAGGAGTTTGAGAAGATGTTGGTTAAAAGCTACAAAATTTCAGTTTGATAAGAGGAATAACTGCATGAAAACTGTTGTCCAACATGATAATTAGAGTTAATAATATACTGTATTCTTGACAAATGTTGATTATGGATATGGTGTTCTCACTACAAAAATGATCCATTCCTTTCCATTACCCAGAGTTAGTCATTTTGCAATGTGTATTTCAAAATATGTCATACACAGTAAATACATATAATTTTATCTGTCAATTTAAAGAATAAAAGAAAATAAATAAAATTATGGGGTTGGGTTTATGATATGTATAAAGATGTAATGGGTATAACAATAGCATAAGGAAGGAGGAAGGCATAAAATTATACAGGAGCAAAGATTGTGCATACTATTGAAAATAGGTTTATACTTATCTGAACTAGAGTATTATAAAATAATGTTAATGATAACTCCCAGAACAACCACTAAAAGCATAACTCAAAAATTATAGTAAATGAGAAAGGAATAAAAATGGTAGAAAATATATATTTAATACAAAAGAAGACAGAAATAGAGGGAAAAAAGGACAATACATATGAAAAAACAAAGAGCAAAATGGAAGTTATTGAACTGAGTGAACACTGATCCAATAGAGTTGTAAATTACGCACTTGATTTTCATTAAGTTTTAGAGAAATGCAAGAAGTTGGTTGTGTGGCCAAGAGGGCTGACTGAAGACATCAGATGACTGATGCACTCTGAAGTCTAGAAGAAAAAGTTAAGCCGGTTCTTTGAAGGTCTGCCTGGAAACACAAGCTGGGTATATTGGGCAAACACCTGGGGACAGAGAAAACTGTTAGCTCCAAGCCCCAATCACCTCCAGAATCGGCCCAAATTCCACATCAAGAAAGAACCCTTGATGAAGGAAGTGGTGAATGAACAGGAGAGATTTTACACTCCTTCCAAAAATCTCTGCAGTCCTAGCCAGGGGAGAGACAATTCAGGCCCTTTCCCCTTACCCCTCCCAGTGGCCAGGTGCAGAAAATTGTCTGGAATCAGGACAGAGGCACTGGTTGCATCCACATGGGGCCTAGAGGATGCCAGTTCTCGGTGAGTCCTGGCAATGGCAGCCACCAAACTTCCACGGAAAGGCCCCATGAGACACACCCTATAGGGGTGGTCTGTAACTTGTATGTGCTTCCTGCCTCCTCATCTCACCCCCAGCAGAGGCAATGCGCCCACTTTGGCGATGTTACACAAAAAGCTTGGGCACCCATACTGACCCCAGTTTAGGGCTGCAAATGCAGCTTCAGGTCAGGAGGTTGCCATCATTATCATTGCCCCTCTCATAGAGCAAGATGGGAATTAGGAGAAAAAGCACCTCTGCAATTCCTGACAAATCAGAACCCCTTGTGTCCAGGTGACGTGAAGCAGTGTGACCACTGACAGTTAATGATTAGATTCCTGAGCACTGGGACTTTTCCCCGCTGTAGGCAGTATCGCTGCAGTGGCCTCACCCACTTGCAAGCAGAGGAAGAAATGCTGGTTCTCTTTCAGCAAGGTAGTGCTCTGCCTCCTACATGTGTGTGAGAGGAGCAGACTTGCTAGATGGGAGGCAGCTGTTTTATACCTGCCTGTCTGCACATCTGTGCCATAGTTGAACTGTGAGGCGCCTTCTGATTGCCTGCCAACCCTGCAGATGTGAGATGCAAGCTGGAGAAGGAGATGCTGGGAGCTCCCAGACATCCAGGGCCTCTGGCACTTGTGACAGAAGGAGGGGAAAGCACTTGATATGAATGAAAGGACTTACCCTGTGCCTGCCAGACTACTCTGGTGAAGCAGTGCCAGTTAGCTTTCCCCACCCCCCATTCCTTGCTGCCACCTCTGCACCTTCCACAGGCAACCAGAGAAGGAGGGGTAAATTAAAAAAAAAATTACCTCAGTTACTATTAGTAACTTTAATGAATAAAAATAACAAAACAAAAAATAATAAAAAAGGAATCTGCACTCACAGATGAGGAAGAAACCAGTACAGAAAAATACTGGTAATCTCCAAAGCAAAAATGATTCAACACCCACAAAGGGTCTTCTCAGATCCCAAGTAATTGAATTCAGAATGACCTGTCCCTGATAATAGACATATGGTTCAGATTATAGATGGCAAAGAGGCTCAACTAGATTCGGGAGAGAGTGGACACTCAAATCAATGAGGCCACAAAACATACTAGAAGTGAAAGTCAACCTGGCCATGCTAAGAAAGAACCAAACTGAGCTTCTGGAAATGAAGAATTTTCTCCTGCAATTTCAAAACACATTAACAAGCCTAAGCAGCTGAATTGATCAGGCAGAGGAAAGAATCTCAGAGCTTGAAGATTGGACTATTGAATTAACCCAGTTTGACCAAAAAAAAAAAAAAAAAAAAAAGGATAAAACAATTAGAAAAAATGAACAAAACCTTTGGTGTGATAGGGGGCTTTTTAGAAAACACTTCAAAACATATATCACAGTTAAAATGTTCCAGTTTGTTAATGCAAACGCTGTGCTCAGTGCCTGTAGCTGAAACCCAAGCCCCTTTCTGTGAGACTGCCTCAGGTGCAGCGTACCATGCTGTACTCAGCATCTGCAACCAAAGCCACAAGCTTGTGCTAGTGTTACAAAAAGTACAAAACTTTCCACCATGGAAAGCCCCTTTCCCTAAAGCCAATGTAAAACGTAAAAACTGAGGCCTGACTGCAATCAGGGACAGCCTTTGCACTGGAGTCCACTGGGCTGAACACTGGTGTTCCAGAAATAAATGCAGCTTCCTGTTTACCAGCCTCAGTGTCATGGTCTCTCTGATTTGTTTTCCCACAGCATTGGAGGTCTGGGATTATGTAGAAATCAAATCTATAGCTGGTTGGCATTCTTGGGAAAGAAGTGGAAACTGAGAACTCCCTGGAACAAACCTTTCAAGATATTATCCAAAAAAACTTCCCCTATCTCAATAGAGAGGTAGCTATTCAAACACAAGAAATTTAGAGAACTCCTGTGATACTTTATATGAGAAGCCCATGCCAAGGCATGTAAATATCAGATTTGCCAAGGTGAGCATGAAAGAAAAACATCTAAAGGCTGCTAGAGAAAAGGAACAGACCACCTACTAAGGAGGACCCATCAGAATTGCAGCAGACTTCTCAGCAGAAGTCTTGCAAGCCAGAAGGGATTTGAACATTCTTGAAGAAAAGCATATCCAGTTAAGAATTTCTTACCCTGCCAAACTAACTTTCATTAATGAAGGATACTTACAACCCTTCCTAGACAAGCAATCTATAAAACAATGTGCCACCTCCAGACCAACCCTTCAGGGGATGGTTAAGGAGGTTCCAAATATAAAAATGAAAGAATGGTACCACACATTGCTAAAGCATAGGTAAGCACAGAGCTTACAGACCACACAAACTAACCATCAATCCTAGCACACAAAGCAGGTTCTTAACAACAATATGACAGGAACAAGCCCCCTTTAAGTTAATAATTAACTTAAACATTGATGAACTGCATATGTTGCTCAAAAGGCACAGAGTGGCAATTGGATAAAGAAACATAGTCCTTTTTTCCACTGCTTTCAGAAAACCTGACTGCAAATGAAACACAGTCTCAATGTAAGGGATTGGAGAAAGATATTCCATGCAAGTGGAAAACAAAAAAAGGGCAGTAGTAAATATTAAAAAACCATTTTATTATTTTTTTAACTGTAAAGAGGTGAGAAATTCAGCAAAGAGATCATTAATACCAAAGACCCAGAGTCTTTGGTATTAAAGCCATTTGACTCTTCAAATTTTTAAAAGGGAGACAAAACAAATAAATATAGGTAAAGAAAGAGACTATTTAGTATGAGTGAAAGATCCTCAAATTCAATTGGATCTAAGTTTTGTTAAGAGGTCAGCTAGGATGTTGGTATTCTTTAAGTCTGTGGTCTGCAGCCTCATTTTTGTTAATGTTAAAGATGTGGGGTACAATTCAAGATTAACTATACAAGTGGTCATCATACAGGTAAAGTTTAGGTCTCTCTTTGGTTCCCACTTCACCTGGTTTGAAATCACGTACCCTTATTGATGTTGCACCCCCACCTCCCTTCCCTGATAATAAGGAGTAGCTATTGTTATATCAATGTTTATGTCTGATATAAGAATAAGCAGACTTCAAACCAATAAAATTTAAAAAAGAAAATGAAAGGTACTGTATAATGATAAAGGATTCAATTCATCAGCAAGAAATATTCATCTTGAATATATATGCACCCAATATAGGAGTATCCAGATTTATAAAACAGTCACTAGTTAATCTAATAGAGCACATATACAGTCATACATTAATCATGGAAGATGGCAATCTCCTGCTAATAGCATTAAACAGATCATCAAGACAGAAAACTAACAGAGAAATTCAGAACTTAAAATCAACACTTGACAAATTAGATCTAATAGACATCTACAGAATGCTTCACTCAACAATCACAAAGTAAGGGGTCTTCTCATTAGCCCATGGAACATAATCTAAGATCCACCACATACTTGGTCATAAATTAAGCTTGAACACATTTTAAAAAGTTAAAATCATACCAAGCATCTTCTCAGACCATAGTGCAATGAAAATAAATACCATCAACAAGAACTCTCAAAAAACATACAAACACATGGAAATTAAACAACATGCTCCTGAATGACTTTTGGTTTAACACAGAAATCAAGAGACAAATAAAAAGATTCTTAGAAACAAAGACACAGCATATTGATAGCTCAGGGATACCATGTAAAGGATACTGAGAGGAGATTTATAGTATTGCATGCACACATCAAGAAAATAGAGGCTGGACATGGTGGCTCACACGTGTAATTCTAGCACTTTGGGAAGCTGAGGCAAGAGGATTGCTTGAGTCCAGAAGTTTGAGACCAGACTAGGCAACACAGTGAGAACTCATGTCTAAAAAAAGGAAAAAGAAAAAAAAAAATAGCTCTGTGTGGTTGTGTGTGTCTGTAGTCCCAGCTATTCAAAAGGTGAGGCAGAAGGATCACCTGATCACAGGAGGTTTAGGCTGCAGTGAGGCCATAATCATGCTACTGCATTCCAGCCTGTGTGGCAGAGTGAGATTCCAATACAAAAAAAGAAAAGAAAAGAGAGTTCTCAAGTAAACACTGTAATGTCATACCTAAGGAAAACAGAAAGACAAGAATAATCCAGTCACCAAACTAGTAGAAGGATAGAAATTATCAGAGTAAATTTCAGAGCTAAAAATAATAGAGAATATTTAAAAACTTACAAATGATCAATGAATCATAGAGCTAATTATTGGAAAGTATAAATAAGATTGACAGATACATCTCTGACCATTGTAGCAACAACAAAAAAGAGAACATTTGAATAAATAATCAGAAACAAAAAAGGTGGTATTACAACTGACCCTGAAGAAATACAAAGATTATCAGAGATTAGTATGAACATCTGTATGTAAGTAAGCTAGAAATATAAAGGAAATGGATAAATTTCTGGAAATACACAATTTCCCAATATTGACACAGGAAGAAATTAAAATCCTAAACAGACTAATAACAAGTCAAGAAATTGATTCGGTAATAAGAAATCTCTCTTGTCGGGAGCCGCAACTCCTAACAGAAGGCAAAGTAAGGGTTACCTGAAAATGGGAAAAACGCTGGCTGGGAGCAAGGCCCCAGCTAAAGCGGCCGTGCAGGAGGCAAAGCCCCATGGATCCCCTTGATGGGCCCCCTTTGATCTTTGGGAGTGTGTGCATAAGACAGAAAGTACCCCTTTCTGATGAAGCATTAACTGATAAGCGAGGATGATGTATTGGTGAAACTGAAGCTTGAGACATGAATAAGGAACACAGCAAAAGCACAGCCATTAGAGATGCTAGAGAATGTTTAGTTACCTTCGTCTCCATAAAAAGCAAAACCATTGTGTATAAAGAAAATAAAAGAACTTTCCCATTCTTTATTTTTAATGGTTAACAGACCCTATACTAAAATAACACCTTAGATGGGTAAGATGGAGGAGGAAGTTTGTGAGACCTGAGACAAGTCAATCCTGAAGGCAGCTGCTTTTAAACATAATTTAAGAAAGTATAGACATAGTAGATATGAGTTTGTAAGAGTAAAATGATCTAGTAGTATAAGTATAATAATATAGGAAAGAATAGTCAAGTAGATAAAAATAGAATGATGATTAAAAATAATTAGATAAGAATAATTAAATAGAAAACAAATATAGAATATAAGAGTAGTCAAGCATAATTCATATAAAGGTTGTTAAGCATTATTAGATTATGATTCATATAAGTAAAATAAGAATAAAGATAGATACATAATAGGAAAGTTTATAGGAAATAATTAAGAAATAATAAAGTTAGTTATAAGAAACAATAAAATTAGTTATAGATGTAAACGCCAATATATTGCTGTTAAGTTACATGTAAGAATTGTTAGAAATATGATATAAAAGGGGTTATGGTTAAAAGGTTACAGTTAATTATTTTTAGCAGAAATTGTTTCATTCTTGTCTGTTGATTTTAACATAATGGAAACAAAAAAAGAATAGGGAGGATCAAATAAATCATTGTAGAACGTTTGATTGTAAAAGAAAACATAATGTAAGCTTTTGTGGGCATATGTGTGAGGGGGTTGAGGGTTGAAAATGCCTTATATAAACATGTGAAAATTGAATAAACTTTGGAAGAGTCCCGAACTAGACCCAGGGAGTTGACTTATGTCTTCTTCCTTCGCCGCATCTGATTCTCTCACCTTAGGCCCTGACCTTTGTGTTGGAGCTGGACTCTGACACTCTATGCCAAATAAAAAATTTTTTAAAAAGCATTGGACAGATGATTTTCCAGTTAAATTCAACCAGATTTACAAGTGATGATAACGATCCTACTAAAAGTATTCCAAGAAATCCAGAAAGGACTCCTCCCTAGTTCATTCTATGAAGCAAATGGCATCCTGATAACCCCAAATGGCAAAGACCCATTAATAAAAAAAAATGAAAAAGAAAAAAAATAAATGACAGGTCTATTTTCTACAAAAAATTAGCAAATCATATCCAATAGCACATTGCAAGGATCATTCCCTATGACCTAGGTGAGCTTCATTCCTGGAATGAAAGACTGGTTCAACATATGCTAAACAATAGATATAATTCACCACATAAACAGATGTACAATCAGGAATCATATGATTATCTCAATACATGCAGAAAAAATTTTTAAATAATATCCAACATCCTTTCTTTATAAAAAGTCTCAAATACTTGGGGATCAAAGGAATGTTCCAAGAAATAGTAAGAGCTATCTATGACAAAGCTGCAGCCAACATCATATGTACCAGGCAGATGCTGGTAGCATTTCCCCTAAGAAATGGAACAAAACAAGAATGTTCCCTCTCACCACTCCTACTTAACATAAGTCCTGGAAGTTCTATACAGAGTGATCAGACAGAAGAAAGAAATTAAAGACATTCAAATGGAAAAAGAGGAAGCTAAATTATTTCTCTTCATGGATCATATGATTCTATACCTAAAAACCCTAGAAAAAAAAAAAAATCCTAGCACCGAAAAACAACTTTGGTAAAGTCTCAGGATATAAAATCAATGAGCAAAGATCAGTTGTATTCTATACACCAGCAACATGGAGGCTGAAAACCAAATAAAAAACAATCCCATTCACAATAGTTACTCTTTGGTATTTATTTGTCCAAAGAAGTGAAAGATCCTTACAATGAGAACTACAAAACACTACTCAAGGAAATCGAAGATGACAAACAAATGGAAGAACATCAGTGCTCATAGATTGGAAAAATCAATATCATCAAGATGTTCATAATACCCAAAGCAATCTACAGATTCAATACATGCCCTATAAAATTATCAGCAACATTTTTTCACAAACCTAGAAAAATTAATATTTAGGTTTTTTTTTTTTTAAAAAAGCAGGATTTATTGATAGGACAGAAAAGTTCCCACAGTGAGAGGGGACCTGAAGGGGTTGCCCAATATTTAAATTTATACAGAAGCAAAAAGAGACCAAATATCTAAAGCAGTCCTCAACAAAAAGAACAAAGCTGGCAGAATCACACCCTCAGAATTCAAGCTTTACTACAAGACTTTAATAACCAAAACAGCATGGTACTGGCACAAAAATAGACATATAGACCAATGAAACAGGTTGGAGAACCTGCAAATACAATCACAGACATTCAATCAACCTGTCTTTGACAAAGCCAATAAAAACAAACACGGAGGAAAGAAAACCCATATATCCAATGGTACTAGGAAAACTGACTAACCACATGCAGAAGGAGAAAACCGTACCTCTTCAAATTATCATATACAAAAATTAATTCAAAATGGAGCAATTACTTAAATGTGAATCCTTGAACTACAGGATTCTTAGAAGAAAACTTTGGAAACATCTTCCTGGACATTGGCCTAGGCAATGAATTTGTGGCCAAGCCCTTAAAAGCAAATGCAACAAAAACTAAAATTACACATGGGGCCTTATCAAGGTAAAAGGCTTCTCCATAGCAAAATAAATCATCAGGAGACTAAAGAGAAAACCCACAGGATGGGAAAAAAATATTTGCAAACTATGTCTCTAACAAAGACTTACCATCCAGAATATATAAGGACCTCAAACTAATTCACAGGAAAACAAAACAAAACAAAAGAGTAGCTGCATTAAAGTGAGCAAAGAACAGGAACAGATACTTTACGAAGGAAGATGGACGAGCAGGTAACAAATGTGAATAAATACTCAACATCATTAATCATCAGAGAAATTCCAATCAAGCCGGGCTCGGTGGCTCAACCTGTAATCCCGCGCCTTTGGGAGGCTGAGGTGAGTGGATTGCCTGAGCCCGCGGGTTCGAGACCCGCCTGGCAGCGAGACCTCATCTCTACAATAAATCAAAAAATCAGCCGAGCGTGGTAGCGCCTGCCTGTCATTCTGGCTACGTGGAAGGCTAAGGCGGAAGGATCGCCGGAGCCCAGCGGGTCCAGGCTGCGGTGGCCGGGTGCGGCCACTGCACTCCAGTCTGGGCGACAGAGTGAGACTCCAACTCAAAAAAAAAAAAAAAAGAAAAGAAAAGAAATTAAGAAAATCAAATCAAACCAGCAATGAGTTACCATCTCACACTGGTCAAGATGGCTATAATTAAAAAGTTAGAAAACAGGTATTGGCAATTTGTTGGACATGTAAGCTATTTCCGTTTCAGTGGAAAGCAGTTATATTTTTCAACAAACTAAAAATAGAGCTACAATTTGATCCAGCAACCCCACATCTCTGAATATACCCAGAGAAACACAAATCACTCTACCAGAAAGACACTTTCATTCATATGTTTATTTCAGCACTATTTGCAATAGCAAAAATGTGGCATCTATCCAGATGCCCATCAAAGATGGAATGGATAAAGAAATCGTAATGAAAATACATGATAGAATACCACACAGCCAAAAAGAAGGACAAAATCATGTCTTTTGCAGCAACATGGATGCAGCTGAAGGCCATCATTCTCTGATTTATCACAAAAACAGATTACTGAATACCGCATGTGCTTACTCTTAAATAGTCACTAAACATTAGACATATATGGGCACAAGGAAGGGAACAACAGACACTGGGCACTGTTAAAACCTGCAGGGAAGGAGGGAGTGTCTGGAATTTAAAAAAAAAAAAAATCCATTGGGTACCATGCTCATTACTGAGGGTGGCTTTTCAGAGGTCCGAACATTGCCTTCACAAAATATACTTTTGCAATCAATCCACATGGGCAATTCATATTTCTAAAATCTTTAAAAAAGGAATGCAGGTAGTTGCATAGACTTTCTGAAACATTAATGTATCTTATTTTCATAAAACTAATTGCACAGAGCAGACTTATCAAATTGTTTTCTTACCTTCCAAAAATGATCCTCTCACTAGTGCTATTGGGGTTTCTTAAGCTTTAGTAGCTATGTTTTCTCCATTATAATAAAAGAACACTTACACCATTTTTTTGTATTCAACCTGTATGTTTTCCATTTCACTAAGCCCTGCTTACTATTGGAGAATTAAGATGTATTACCAATTATTTCAAGAAATTGTATTTGAGTCCCATGTATAGTTTAGTTAAACACCTTAAAATTCAATGATTTTTTTCTTTTCTTTTTTTTATCATAAAAATGTGGGGTACAATTCAGGGTTAGGTATACAAACGTTGATTATGCAATTACCCTTCTTGATGAGGTATGCCCCTCTCTCCCCTAACAGTTTTCCTCAACTGCCAATACCACCCCAGCTCCCCTGACAGTTTCCCACTACTGTCCATTGCTTTCTTATAGTATTATAATTGTTCAAGGTCCGCTTATAAGTGAGAACATACAGTACTCTGTTCTTTGTTTCTGTGATAGATCACTGAGTATGATTGACTCTAAATCCATCCAAGTTGCTGCAAAATCCGTATGTTTGTCCTTCTTTATGGCTGCATAATATTCCATTCCTTCAAGATGGTGGTGGGGTACCTCTCTTGTCCTCTTCCATGGGACTTTGCCTCTGGACTCCCTCCACACCTCCTGCTGCCAGTGCCCTGCCAGGTGCTGCAATGGTGACGCAAAGCCAGGAACTGGCAGTCTCTCTCTTGCTTCATTGGTGAAGGAGAGCCTGGAGCCATGGTTTCTCCTCGTGATTTTTTCACAGAAAAACTTTTGTCCATTAAAAAAATATATATGGCGCTTGACTTCTGTGACCTGCGAAGAGTCAGGGACAAAGCAAAGAAACTGCAATACCAGCTGTTGCACCAGGGGCCAGGCCACTTGCTCACAAGTCCCACTTAGACAGACTCTCCCAGCAATTTCTTCCTAGGAAGGGTTTGTTGATTTAAAAAAAGAAAGAAAGAAGTAAATAACACTCAGCTTCTGCATCCCAGGAATTGCTAGGGTCCAAGCTGTGGCACCAGTTGCTACACCAGGGAAGTCCTGGTAGCTAGCTCCTTAGCCTTCACTCAGTCAGTCACTCACATGCCCATTCGCTCACCAGCACGTACATAAAATTTTCCATACGCTCGCTCACTCACACTAGAACTTGCATAGTTCAAATGACTCAGCCACCATCTTCCCAACCCCCTCAATAATTTTTAAAGACAGAACTTTTATTTATTTATTTATTTTGTTTTTTCCTTATTTTAAAAATGTGGGGTGCAATTCAAGGTTAGGTATGCAAATATTCATTATGCAGGTACCCTTGATAATGAGGTGTACCCCTCTATCCTCCAGAAGTTTCCCTCAACTGCAAATCCCCCCCCAAGCAGTTTCCCACTACCGCCAATCTCTTTCTTATACTGTTATGATAATTGTTCAAAGTCTGCTTTTGAGCGAACATATGGTATTCTGTTCTTTGTTTCTGTGCTAGATCACTGAGTATGATAGACTCTAAATCCATCCAAGTTACTGTGAAGTGCATATGTTTGTCCTTCTTTAGGGATGCATAATATTCCATTGTGTATATGTACTACATTTAAAAAAATACAGTCTAACATCAATGGGCAGTATGATTGGTTCCATGTTTTTGCTTTTGTGAATAGAGCTGTAACACATATGACTGTGCAGGCATCTTTTTGGTAGAATGACTTGAGTTCCTTTGGGTATATTCCCAATAGGGGGAGTGTTGGGTTATATTGAAGGTCAATTTCTAGTTTGCAATTGTCACACTGTCTTCCAAAGAGGTTGCACTAGTTTACTTTCCCACTAGCAGTGTAGAAGCCTTCCTTTTTCTCCACATCGTTGCCAGCATCTGTTATTTGTTTTATTAATGATGGCCATTCTTACAGGGGTTAGGTGGTATCTCAATGTGGTTTTGATTTGCATTTCTCTGATGATTAGTGAGGCTGAGCACCTTTTCATGTGTCTGTTGACTGCCTGTGTATCTTCTTTTAAGTGTCTATTCATGTCTTTTGCCCATTTTTAATGGGGCTGTTTGTTTTTTTCCTTTTGAGTCATTTGAGTTCCTTGTAGATTCTAGATGTTAGGCCTTTGACAGATATACAGTTGGCAAATATTTTTTCCCATTCTGTGAGCTGAGCTGTGTCCCTGCTTTCTAATCTTGTTAATTCTTTCAAAGAACAAGCTTTGGATTTTGTACATGCTTTCTATGATATTTTTGTCTTCTACAGTCCATATTTGGGCTCTTATTTTGGTGATCTGGATTCTCCTGCTAAAGTTAGGGTCCTGGTAGTCATCTCTTTCCAGCTCCTTTAGTGATTTGTTAGGCTGTCAACTTGTGATTTTTCCATTTTTTTGATGTATGTTTATAGAGATATAAATTCCCCTCTGAGAACTACCTTCATGGCATTCCATAGGTTTTGGTAAGATGTTGCTTCATTTTCATTTTTTTCTAGAAATCTTTTCATTTCTGGTTTGATTTCAGTGTTGACCCAGTAGTTGTTCAGCATCATGCTTTTTAGTGTCCATATCTTTGTGGGCTTTAGAAAAATTTTGTTGGTGTTGATATTTTATTTTTATTCCACTGAGGTCTGGCAAGGTGCATGGCAATATTTAAATATTATGGAATTTGTTTATGCTGGATTTATGGCTGAGGATGTTATTGATCTTGGAGTACCTTCCATATGGTGATGAGTAGAATGTATATTCTGTGGTTTTAGGGTGGAATATTCTGTAGGTATCTATTAAGTCCATTTAGTTGAGTGTCAAGTTTAGGTTCCTGATCTTCTTATTGATTTTTTGCCCCAATGATCTATCTAGGGCTGTTAGTGCAATATTCAAGTATATAATAGTATTAGAGTCAATATCTTTTTTTAGTTTACAGAGTAGTTGCTTTATAAATGCTGGTGCTCCTGTGTAGGGTGCATATATGTTTTAGATGAATATTTCTTGTTTATGGATTGATACTTTTATCATTATATAGTGTCCTCTGTATCTTTTAAAATTTTTGATAGCTTAAAGGCGATCTTGTCTGATATTAAGATCATGATTCCTGCCTTCTTTTTTGATCCATTTTCCTGGAAACTCATTTTCCATCCTTTAACTTTGAGCCTGTGTGCATCCCTTGTAGTGAGATGAGTTTCCTGAATGCAGCAAATAATTGGGTCATGGTTTCTTATCCAATTTGCCATTCTGTGTCTTTTCAGTGGTGCATTTAGTCCATTCACATTCAAATTGTATTGACATGTATTGTTTATCCCTGTCATGAGGTTCTTATGAAGAGTTTTGTTTGTTGTTTTCTTTTAACTTTGGGATTGAGTATGTGTGTGTTTTCAAGTTTGTTATTGCAATGTATTCTCTGTTGATTCTGTGTTCTGCTGTTCTCTTGGGAAGTGTGTGGTCATTTTTTCTTTCTTTTTTCTGTGCTTAATATCTTTTTAAGTGTCTACTATAAAACTGGTCTGAAAGGTGCATAATAACTTAGGGATTTGCTGTCTGGGAAGGATTTTAATTCTCCATCACTGATGAAGATGAGCTTGGCTGGGTAGGAAATTCTTGGTTGAAATTGTTTATGTTTGAGGACTTTGAATATTGGGCTCCAGTCCCTTCTTGCTTGTAGTGTTTCTGATCATAAGGCTACTGCTATTTTTATTGGTTTTCCCCAGTAGGTAGTCTGACTTTTCTCTCTTCTGCCTTTAGGATTTTTTCTTTTGTGCCTACTTAGTGTAGTCAATTACTATATGTTCTAGGGATTGGTATTTTACTTTGATGTCATGCTTGAGTTCTTTATACCTTTTGTGTTTGGCTGGTCACATCTCTAGTGAAATGGGAAAAGTTTTCTTGAATAAGCTCTTAAAATATTTGCTCTGAGGTGTTCTCCATTTCCCTTTTATTTTCTGGGATTCCAATCAGACATAGTTTCATTCTCTTGATTTAACTGCATATCTCTTGTAGGCTTTGTTCTTTCTTTCTGAGTTTTCTTTCTTTCTTTTTTTTTTTCAGATTGGGTTAATTCCATGCCCTTGTATTCTAGTTGTGAGGTTCTTTCTTCTGATAGATTAATTCTATTCTCCATGCTTGTCATCTTATTATTTATTTCCTGGATGAAATTTTTATGGCCAAAATCTCTTTTACAAGTTTTTCATTTTTGCATCTTTTCTTTCCTGAGTCTTACTCACTCTTTCCACCCATTCCTGAATCCCTGTCATATTCTGGGGCCAGTCCTTGGTGACTTCCATTGTTTGGAATTTGAGGTCTGAATTTTCAGGAGTTTTCTTTTGGTTACACTTGAAACTACCTGTGATCTTCCACTGGTTTTTTTTTTTTTTTTCCTCCTTTGTGGCAGATTTTTTGCTTTTCTCTTTAGTTCTGTTATTCAGTGACAGTAGGAGAGACTTTAACTTCTGATGTTTGCTTAGATCTCTATTCTTTCTTGATACAGACTCTGGATTTTTTCTATTTTGAAACAGGAATGTGGGTGGGAAGCTGTGCTGTCTCTTATAGTTTTGAAGTCAAATAAGTAGAGGATGGGGAGCTAGAATTCAGAAACTACTTGCAAATCACCATGTTCACTTATTATGGTATGAGTTTCCTGAGGCCCACTCCCCACCTCCATTCTATATGACAATGCAGTATGTATGAGTCCAAGATATGAAATATGAACATTCAATCATTCACATACACATAAACCAAAAACAAAAGAAGAAAGAAAGTGGAAAAAAAAAATGGTGTGATGCAGATAATACCCTTACATACACATTTATGCACAAAGGAAAAGTATTTAAAAAATTGAAAAACTAACAAACAAGCAGAATTTTTTTTAATTAACAAGGAAAATAAAAAACTGCCCTCTTGTGACAAGTTCTGTAATTCTTCCTCTCTTCTGCTTTTCTGCTATCTCCTGCAAAGCTTCAATCTCTTTCACTCTCTCTCCAGTGTCAGGACCAGGGAAGGAGGAGGCTCTGAAGGTGTGGGTGGGGCTTGCAATCCTCCCCTTCCACTCTTGTATGCATGGTCAGGGGAACCCCCTCTGGTGGGGAGGTGTAGGGTTCTCTCTTCCCCAGGTATGTACTCATGGGGAGTGCCCCAGTCAGGCCTATTCTGGAATGGTGTTCTACTGAGTCTGATGCCCAGGCTCTGCCTGGGTGCATCCCTCTTAGTCGTGCCCCAGCCATGTGGGTCTGACATTTAGAGGACTATTGGGCAGGAGGGGTGTTGTGTCAGTCCGAGTCTCACCATTGATTTCTTTGGTGTTCTTACTTATCCTTTTCTGGCTATACCCTTTGTCCCATGACTCAATCAGGCTAGGGGGTGGGGTGCCTGAGACTCAACACTTTCTTGTCTTTCTGAAGTTTGTGCTTTCAGGATATTCCTTCTGAGTCATGATCAACCCCTGAGTAGTTGATCCACTGGTCACAAAGATTGGATCTGTTGTTCCATGGTGAGCAAGTCAGAGCACTTTCCTGCCCCAATTTCAAGATGGTGGCAGGGTGCCTCTTTCATCTTCTCCAGTGGGATTCTGCCTCTGGGCTCCCTCCCCAGCCCTTGCTTTCAGTATCTGAACAGGCCCTGCAGTGGTGAGGCAGAGCCTGCAGCTGGTAGTCTCTCCCTGCCAATTTTTGGCAGGAAAGCTTTTGTCAGTTTTAAAAAAATTGGCACTTGGCTCTGTGATCTGGGAAGCATCAGGGACCACGCAGAGCAGCTGCAGCACCATCTACTTCACCAGGAGGTCCCTGGCCACTTGCTCACAGCCCCCACTTAGTCTCTCCTGGCATCTTCTTCCCAGGAAGGGTTTTGTTGATTAAAAAGAAAAAGTGGCACTTGGCTTCTGTTTCCTGGGAATCACTAGGGTTCAAGCCAAGCAGCTACAGCACCAGCTACTGCACCAGGAGAGCATTGGCTCCTTGTTCCTGAGCCCTCAGTCAGCCACTCACATGCCCACTCATTCACAGACATGTACGCAAAATTTTCCGTATGCTCACTCACTCACACTGGAACTCACATAGTCTGACTGACTCAGCCTCCATCTTCTCCAACCAGAACTTTTAAAGTTATAGTTTTATTTTGCACACTTTAAATAGTGTGCAACTTTAGACAGACTATCTTGCACACCATTAGGTGAGTATCTTAATTTTATAACGAGTGAAAACCTTGGGAGTGTCTGAATGGTCATTTTTATCTAGAAATGTTTTAAAGGCATATTATCCTTTGCATAATTTCCACATCCGTTAGTTTCATCAGTTTGAAATAACTACTGGTTAGAATGATGATAAAATTATTTTCAAAGAAATAAACTTTATGGTTTTCTTACAGTTCGATTTACAATTGCCTAACAGTAAAATTTTTAGAAATATTCCCAAGAAATATTTTAGAGCTAAATTGATCTTTCACTGAAGCAAAACATGGAATATTATACAGTCACAAAAATTCTATGGAAAGTATGTTTTATTGTATATAAACAAAGCAACAATTAGAAAAATTTATATTTTCTCCTCCTTCCCCACAAAAATACTTATCTCCAGCTACTCTATGCATGCAGGCAATTGTATAGAAAACAAAATAATGCTAATGGAGAGTTTAGACAATAATGAATACTTTGAAAGGCAATTTTCACCCCCCCTCCCAACTACAGCATTGATTGTAGTTTTGAGATAAAGGGTTTAGTAGTTACTAAGAATGAGGGTGCAATAGCCCTACCTTTGATAAGTCATAATGTATTTTAGTATGGTAAATCTGTGAAAAAACTCTGGTGAACCTTGTAGTGAAAAAATTTGTTATATTAAAAATTTCCCAAACTTTTATAAGAAAAGATGAGGTCTAATTTGTAGACCATTGCCTTTGAACACAGTTTTTTGTTGTTGTTGTTG
Organism: Carlito syrichta; assembly: GCF_000164805.1. Taxonomy (NCBI): domain Eukaryota; kingdom Metazoa; phylum Chordata; class Mammalia; order Primates; family Tarsiidae; genus Carlito; species Carlito syrichta. The sequence continues at coordinate 58,356 of NW_007035050.1, forward strand.
TTTTTGAGTTGGAGTTTCACTCCTTCGCCCAGGCTGGAGTGCAGTGGCTGCTCCCGGCTACCTCAGCGTCGAGCCACTGGGCTCCGGTGATCCTTCCACCTCAGCTTTCCAAATAGCCGGAATTACAGGCGCGCTACCACTCCCGGCTAATTTTTGATTTACTGTAGAGATGAAGTTTCGCCAAGTTGCCCAGGCCGGTCTCAAACCCACGGGCTCAGGCAATCCACTCACCTCAGTCTCCCAAAGGCATGGGATTACAGGCTGAGCCACCGAGCCCAGTTTGAGCACAGTTTTTAAAACGTTGGGACAGAGTTAGTTATTAACAAAAAACCTAAATTAACAATGTTTATTATTATTTTATAGGCATACAAATATTGACAGTGGTGTGGCAAAATACACACTGATAAATTGTTAATGGATACTGCAATTATGCATAATTCTTATTGAAGAACATTTGATAATATATGTCAGAATTTTTAAAACTTCTAAGCTTTGGACTCAGGTACAACGCAAAGTGAACTACATGATAAATTTATATATAACAATATTTATTACAAAATTATTTATAATATGCCCCCAAAAGGAAATGAGTAAATAAAATATAAGATACTGTATATTGAAATATTAATATGATAAAAATAATATTTGATGGAATAGAAAATATTTATGGTGTAATAAGTGAAAATGTATATGTTGTAATACATATGCATGTACCTTTATATAAAAAAGTATGTACAACTGTACCTAGAAAATAGTAGAAAGATAAAAACTAAAATAAAATTTGTGTTTTTTTCTGGTGAGGTAAATATATTTTTCATTTTCCTGTTTTGCTTTCTCATGTTTTCCATATTGTTATTATGCATGTTATTAGTTTCATAATAAAAATAATATTTATAAAATAACACATAATGATACTTTGACTCATATGTATACCCGACAAAAAAAAACTTGAGGAGAACTGGGACTTTGTAGTGAGTACTTTGATCTTTTGGATGCCTTTCATTCAAAAGATTGGAATTACTGAGTCAAATTATACAATCATGTTATTAATGTAAGCTATAAATTATGCATCTTCAAAGCTTAAATTTGATATGACATCACTTTGTTCCTCCAAATTTAGTAAAATATATATTTAATTGTAAATGTTTTATGTGGGTTTTTAAAAGATGTTACATAGTTTTAAGTATACTTTTAATAGGCAAAATATAAGAGAAGTATTTGAAAGGATTAAAGGCTATGGCATCTACATAGAGAGCCTAACATGTGCCCTTTGCACTATAAGAGACAGAGAAGAATGATATCTGTTTCTACCTAGATAATCCAAAAGTCTAGAAATGAACTGGTTAGGTTTATTAATGGCTGAGCAAATAGTGGTAGTAGAAGGGGCTAGCCTTCAAAAATTAATAGAAGCAAAAATGTATAAGTGCTTCCTTGCTCACAGGTTCTTGAGTCCTATCCAAAATGACCACTTGGAGAAACAAAGCAAAATCAGCAGAAATAAACCAATGGTAGTACTTCATTTCTACAAGTCCAGGAAGGATTAACTTCCAGCCAGAAGCGACGTGTATTCACCTATACTAAAGAAACTGCAAAGGAGACATCCCCAGAGATAGCAAGAGAGTTTCTGAAGAAATTACAAAATAAATCTCCAAGGAAGTAGTCAGTTTTGAACATATTGCAAGAGGATCAGTCTTCTGAATAACCACAACACTATCAATCAATTCAAAACTTTCTTCTCTCCTACTCTCTTTTTCCCCATTCTGCCACCCAATAGGATTTAGAAACTTTATTGGAAATAAGCAACACCTTGGGAAACAGCAGATTTAAAGGGACAATGAGAGATAAAAATAAAGTTGCTTTATAATTACATCCCACAGGTTGTGCTTGCTCAAGATCATTATTATTTAGTGGGAAAAGATAGGATTGTTATATTAAGCACTTGAATCACAGTTAAATTTAGGTTTTATGTAAATAATGAATAATCTATTAATATATATTTATGCAAATGATATGTTGGTATTAGTATAGTAAAAATTAACCATTTACATGAAATTTAAACTTAACTGAAATTCACATTTTATATGCTAAATATGACAATCTTACCTTATTCATTTTATTTAATGCCTTTGGGACTGAAGTTCACATTGCTTGGCATCAGAATCTTATCCTTGCTTTCTCTGTATTTCATCTTTCTGGGAATTTTCTTATTCTTTTAATTTTAACCATGCTCAATCATTTTATTTTTAGTTATGACTCATGAATACAGCAAAGCATTGGGTTTTGATTTGTATAATCCAATCAGAAAATCTCCTTTTGATGAGCGAGTTAAATTCATTGAGATTTATTAATAAGGTTAATATGTTTTGTCTTAATTCTGTCGTATCATGTTATTATTTATTACAAGTTAATATAAAGTTATTTCAGACTGTTAGCCTGTCTCTTTACTTTTTAAATTTTATTTGTATTCTCCTGGTAAATAGAAAAGATTATATTTTTATTCTAAAAGGACTTTCACGAATTATTGTCTGGCTGTCTCCCTGGGAGATTTGTTATGGACTTTCTACTGTTCCTAACCATTAGGTAATACCAGGTGGCCCATTTCACAAGGCTGTTTCTAGCTTTAGGTTTCATTCAAAACCTAAGAGTTGGAACAGCATTCTACTATTAGTAGTGCCAGAGTATTCAACTCTCCCTTATCGCTTTCTTACACCCAGGCCACATCTGTGTACATAGTACCTTTTTTTAATGTTCCTAAATATATCAAATTTGAGACCACCATGCGTTTTCAACCTTTCCTGGTTGATACAAAAAGTATTTGATTAATAAACAAACTAACAAATAGAAGTCATAATAGTGGATGGCTGCACTGAGAAAGAAGAAAAATTTAATATCGAAGACAATTTGAAATATTTTTCAAAATTCATAAGGAGGGACCAGAGATAAAACTATAAATGGTGAAACAGAAGGTATGCAGATTATACATACCTGTTAGATTTAAATCTGGATTTTTAAAGGAAAGAACAGCGATGTAAATAACCAATTATGAAAAAAATAATAGCAGTGCTGACTTGAATTTTAAAAATGTGAAAACTGAAATAGATCATTAATATCCAGGAAACATTTTAAGAAAATTTGTTTTTAACTTGTACTGAAAAATATTCAGTAAGCATGAGAGATATCACTATGATTGATCATGGAATTGTTTCCCAAAAAGCTCAAAGTCAATTTCACTTCAGTCCTGGGGGCAGCCATTAGCAATCCATTCAATTTAGAAGATTGGATGAAATATTCTTACCACCCAGAATTTATTATAACACTTAAGCATTCAAAGATAGCCGGGCTTGGTGGCTCAGCCTGTAATCCCATGCCTTTGGGAGGCTGAGGTGAGTGGATTACCTTAACTGGGTTTGAGACCCACCTAGGCAACTTGGCGAGACCTCATCTCTACAATAAATCAAAAAAATTAGCTGGGTGCGGTAGCGCACGCCTAAGTTCCAGCTCCTTGGAAGGCTGAGGCAGAAGGATCACTGGAGCTCAGCGGGTCAAGGCTGCAGTGGCCGGAAGCCGCCACTGCACTCCAGTCTGGGCCACAGAGTGAGACTCCAACTCAAAAAAAAATAAAAAAAAAAAGAATTCAAAGGCAAGGAAATATTATTTTTCCAAGAATGTAGGCTAAAAAATATAGTTGTCTAAAATGGCAAACTGTGGGACAAAAAGATCTATGTGGGTGATGACCCAGTCATGTTTGCTACTTTTCCATTTGTCAGCATCTAACACCCTGGTAATGCTAAAGAAAATGCTCATTGTGTGGATTAAAGGAACAAGAATGAAGCAGGCTCAGAAATCTCTATAATTATCAGAAGAAAACTGAGAAATGTTCACAAAGAAAACATAAATGTGATCCAAATACTCTATAGATAAAATATTTATCAAATTTTATCAATATGCCCTTCAGCTTTACCTAAATACCTTCCCTAAAGGAAAAAAATGTAAAATTATTTTTAAAAATTTATAAAACAAAAATGTTTCCTAGTAAAAGTATGAGTATCAGTTCAGAGCATCATGTTATGATATTGTTGCAGAAGTTTTCAATTCCACTGTCAGTTTAGATCTGCAACCATGGGTTCTTGTTCCATGACCAAGAAGATTAAGGAATGTGGACATCAAAAGGATGATTGAAAGAAGGAGTTTCTTAAGCAACAAAGCTCTCTAGAAAAGAGAAGGGACCTGAAATGGGTTACGCACACTCGGCGGGGTTGGAGGGGTGTCCTTGGTTTTTTTTCTCTCCCTTCTAGGAGTGTTCTTCCCATTTGCATCTTACTCATCTCTCACTCTCCTAGCCGGTTCCTGGTCCCAGATTTTACTGCACATGTGCCCTTGTCCAAAGTCACTCCATCTTGATTATGACCCATAAGTACCACAGAAAAGCCTACTAGGGTGGGGTGGGGGGAGTAAAACTTCGATGCTAATACCATGCTAATGATATTATAATAAGCTTAGATTAAGTTAGAACACTTAGTTAAGCTATTGCGCCTGCAATCAAATGGCAAAAAGTCTCTTTGAACAAAATATCCTGGCTTAAAAGGCTGTTCTTAACCACATTAACCACATTTTTCAATTGCTAGTTATATAATGGGAGCAGTGCAGGGGTTTTCCAACAGGTGTCACTTCTTCTTGAGACCCTCCCTGTCTCTCTGCCTAGCTGGCGTCTACCTCTTCTCTCAATATAATTATAATTATTGACCTAAAATTAATAAACACAAAGTATAATTTATTTTAAGAGAATATTCAGTGGTGAGCATTATGCTCAAGAAGGAATGATATAATAGAGAAAAAATAAAGACAGTGACCAGAGAACTCATCAGTAAACTATGGCATGCTCATATAATAGATTAATATAGTCATTAAAATGTTTCAGTATGATGTTAAATGAAATAAGAGGATATAAAAAAGAAAACCAGGTGAATTTCTGCTTCAGATCCTCTGCAGTCTACAAATTGTGAAATTATTATTACAATATTATAGTACATTTCAAAAATTCTAAGGTGCTCAGGGTGCTTCATATTTGAGGAACCTGCAAAAGACATCCATTTTGCTGTTGATTGGGTGTTAGAATCATTTAAACATTGTAATGTATAAATGACAAATTGATAAAAGTGGAATGTTTATTTGAAGTCATACATCATACCTCATTGGTAATTTTTTAACCTTTACTCAACACACACATAATGAAATGTCACTAAACTAATAGCACTCAATGTCTCATGTTATTGTTGCATGACCGAAATAATTTGTGAATGAGCATACCAACATTATTTTCATACCTCAAGAAATAAAAGCTGGGCTCGGTGGCTCAACCTGTAATCCCAGCATTTTGGGAGGCTGAGGTGAGTGAATTGATTGCCTGAGACCACAGGTTTGAGACCAGCCTGGGCAACTTGACGAGACCTCATCTCTACAAGAAAAAAAAAAAAAAAAAATTAGCCAGGCATGGTGGAGCACACCTGCATTTCTGGCTAATAGGAAGGATGAGGCAAAAGGATGGCCAGAGTCCAGCAGATCGACACTGGGGTAACCGTGAGTGTGCCACTGCACTCCAGCCTGGGTGACAGAGTGAGACTCCAACTCCAAAAGAAAAGAAAAATGCTTCAGCATTCTAACATAGTTTTCATAATAAACCAATAAAATATTTTTATTATAATTTTACTAAAGTTGTGAAAAAATTGAAAAGAAATTTAAAAAAGGAATTCTTAGAGATAATGTAAAAAAATTTAAAATATGACAGTGCACTATAGAAGATTGTATTCCTACGTCAACTCCAGACTTACGCTGTTTTTGTGTTTAGTTGGAGATATGGACACAACTTCTTCAGAATACCATCAACATTATTAATTTTCATATTTCTTTTTAAACACTGAGTTTTCTTCCATGATACTAAGTTTGCAGATATTGATTACCAGAACTATGGAAGATTTAAAGGAATTTTTAAAACTTAAATCTTGTTATTTTTGAAGAGATCTCAACATGACTTGGAAGTTTAAAGAATATTAATGGAAAGTATTGCTTTTTATACAAACCTACATTTTTTTTTTTTTTTGAGTTGGAGTCTCACTCTGTCACCCAGACTGGAGTGCTGTGGCCATTCCCGCCCACCGCAGCCTCGACCTGCTGGGCTCCGGCAATCCTTCTGCCTCAGCCTTCCAAGTAGCCGGAATTACAGGCATGCGCCACCACGCCCGGCTGATTTTTTGATTTATTGTAGAGATGAGGTCTCGCTGCCCAGGCGGGTCTCGAACCCGCGGGCTCAGGCAATCCACTCACCTCAGCCTCCCAAAGGCGCAGGATTACAGGCTGAGCCACCAAGCCCGGCTCACAAACCTACATTTTTAACTATGATTTAAAATCTGGAAGAAATGTTATGGTCAAATACTTTAGAATATATTTTTCAATTAATTCAGGTGAAAAATTCATAAATATCCTCAATTGCGAAGACATATGTATTCGTGGTCAAAATTCTCTGTGAAAGGTTACAGAGCTATTTAGTTTGCCCTAACCACCCACGAAGTTGCTTATGGCTAGAAAAAAAATGTCAATAGTAGACCCTTGACCTGTAACCATCAACATATCAGGTTTAAGTAGAATTTATGTGAAAAGCATGAAGATTGAATAGCTTCTTCCGTTTTTTGGTAAAATGATATTGTCTTCACCTATCTGCCTAAAAATATATGATTGCATATTAATTTAATATGTGATGAAAAGAGGCATTAGAACTGCAGAAAGAAAAAAAATTGACATGTAGTGAATAGTAACCCTTGCACATGTACACTAATTTAGTTAAGTTAAGAGTATGTTGAATTGCTAAAACTATTCATGGCTCACATAATTGTCTTCATGTTAAAGACACATAAAGTTGTTCAAATGGAGGATTCTTTCTTAAGGCTCAGGCATGCCAACATGGTTTACTTATGGAAGACATAATGAGGAATAGAAGTATTAAGCAATTCAGTTTGTCAGACATATGTTATGTTGCCTTGGGAAAATTATGTGATTAATCTCAGTCTTGATTTCTTCTTTTGAAGACTAGTACCAATTATACTTCGGTTGCATTAGGGTTGAAAATTACATAAAAAACACATTTGTAAAGCACCTTATAACATGCTAGGCATACAAGACATGCTCAAGTAATTTTAGATTTCTTCATTTTGTGAACAAATAAAAATTCAATGTTCAAATAAACTTTTCTTAAATGATGGTATTTTCCTTGGAAATAGATTGTTAGTATTTTAGCTAGATTTCTAGGAGATTGCTGCAAATTCAAACACAGTACTTCAATGAACATAAATGACCTAGAAAACTCAGACTTATTATAACATACTTTCCTGCAGTTATAAAGTTGCACCATAAAGGGGATGTCACAGTGCTCTACAATTGAAGATTTAAATAAAAAATGGCCTTTGGCAGAATTGTGAAGCTAATCTTTGTCTTTAGTTCCAAAGCTTCTGTTAGATCTAGTTAATTTACCTAAATTCTTTAATCCCCATAGTGGGATGACTTCCGGCAATTGAAGTTTAGAAACATGTCATTGGAAGGGAGATGGGATTAACGGTAGTAAATATCTGTCTGGGGATGAGGAGGCACCTCGTATCAATAAGGATGCCTGAACGAAGCATATTTGTATACCTAACCCTTAGCTGTACCCCACAATATCATAATAAAAAATATTGATGAAAAAATGAAAAAAAGAAAGAAAGAAACGTCATCACTGTTGTACAGCATCGCTGATCTATGCTCTCATTTTGACAAACAAGATTTAGCATGAATCTGTTTCTGAGAAGTGATTGGATAGCTATCCTGGTTCCCCAGGATCCTCTGAATAATGACACACTGTCTTGCTTTTACTAGTCTTATCCTTGAATCTCCACCTAATGGATACTGTAGTCCTGATAGCTGTTGATGGAATTTGCCAATTTTAGTTTAAAAAAAAAACTGTCTAGTTTTTTTCATAGCTAGCACTCCAGATTACCTGGGTATGCAAAATTGAGAGGATGTCTTATTACCTTGAGACTAGATTATCAAATGTTGTTCTCAACTAAAATTTATTTTGTCATTTTGGCATAGCTAAATGCTGTCGGGCAACTTTAATTCCTAAATTAATACAGAGACTTCCTGATATCATTATATTCCTGATATCAAGAAAAATAATATCATGCAATAAACCTCTATGAATAAATTACTTAAAAAAAGTAGAGAGAAAAATTATACATTAAGGGAAGGCATAGTTTCCAAGAAATAATGGATTGCCCTGAAAATGGGTAAATGGGAAATTGCATCGATTATTTAACACTAAAATATACTCGGTTTATTTTTACATCAGAAAAAAAGTCATTAAAAAGAAAATTTGATTGAGATATGGAGAAGAAAGTATTAAAGTAACTGAAAGCTCTGCATGCTAGAAAATTGAAATGCATTGTCCTTTAAACATTTCAGAGAATTACAGAAAAGCATATGTCTTAAAATTAAACAACTTCCAAAGGAAAGACCTAACATATGGCTATCAACATATCATCAAACAAAATAAATTTTAAAAAATTATGTCAGTCGAGTAGAATCAAGAAAAGACTACACATGGAACCAAGGAACAGAAGAGTAAAAGAGATAATGTGGTAGAAGTTATGCTAAATGTATTTATCATTAAATGTATCTATCAATATAAGTATACTCATTAAGTACCTATCTCATTATATTAAAAAAAAGTGTAGATGTATGATCTTTAAAAGAAGTATGTTTAATATAAAATCACTCAAAAGAGTTGGAAGCAAAGAGAAGAGTATGTTGAATTACTAATCCAAATATAAGGTACTGGGAAATCTAAGTCCCTAGGTGGTTTAAAGGGTGGTTTAAAGTTGAATGCATTCAAACTTCATTGAACAGGTAATCCTTATTTTCTAAAGGTATTTCATAGAAATAGTCTTGTCTTTTTTTTGTAAAATAATATTACAACAAATACAATATTAATGGTGATATTTTAGAAGTTTACCATTAGTGATATAGTATAAAGATGCTGGCTTTTGTCACTCCTATTTTCTAGCCTTGAATTAGAAAATCTAGCTAAGGAAGGATAACATGAAAAAAGAAAAATAGAAAATGAATCATAAAATAATTGTTAGATAGTATTATTGTCTATTAAAAAAAATCCAAGACATTAGGAGGCCAGTGAAATTAACAAGAATTCAGCAAAGTTGCTGAATATAGTATCAAAATTCTAATATAAATATAGGTACACAAAACCCAGTATCATTTCAGTATAATAAAAATAACCATTAAAAATAAAATAAGAAGTAATTCCATTGATATTAGCAATAAAATCTATGATGTCTAAAGAAAAAAATTGAAATACATCAAAGACGTAAATAAAAACAGAGTTATACCATGTCTATGCTTAGAAGACATTAATTTATAAAAGAAACAACAAATAAATATTAAATGTTAAATTAATGAAGCACAAATAGAAATAAGGAGAAATAAGAGACTTACAAACATAAAAGTTGAAATTATTCTATTAAAATATAATCTCTACTTCACAAATTTTATACTACAAAGTTCAAATTTCTAGAAAACATTACCTATGAATATTGACTAAAGGATATATAGAAAACTTGGATGTAAACATAACTATAGAAATAATTGAAAAATTAGTAAATGATCCATCTCTTTCAAAAGTCACCAAATAATGATTATTTCCTCAGAAAATTATATCAGATATTTTCTGTCATTAAAATTCTTTCAAACTCTGAAAAAGATGAACTTATTGATAAAGCATCATAAACTAGGACAACCTTGACCAACTATTCTCACAAGACTAGCACAAAAAGAAAGTATAGACCTGTGTATTTTAATAGTACAATCTACTCACCTCTGAACCACATTAAGTTTTATTTTTAAAATTCATATTCTTAGACTACAGTCTACTTCTATAGAATCAGAATCTCTGGGATGGATGAGAACGAGTAGGTGGGCAGACGTAAGGTTAGGGCAGTTATATACTCTTTTAATAGGCTTCTTAATAGGTCTGTTATTTGATTACAATATATGCATACTGAATTTTTACACTATTGCTATAAACAAATTTTAAGTAATAAATATAGCAGTATATATTCTGTCAAATGTATGAAAACTAAATACAGTATAGAAAAAACTCGAAGAATACATAATAAAAACATAAATAATGATTATCTCTAGACATGCTTTGGGGAATTTGCAAAGAACTCTAAGAAATCAATCATGTGTTGCCTAGGGTAGACTATTAATATAATCTTTATTGTTATTATTAGCCAGTCCTAAGTTGAGGCTAGATAAATAAATTTTTACACTGGAATTTTATTGTAAGGATATTGATCGCAACTTAATTTGAAGTGTCTAATATAAACTGAAATAAAACATTCCTGTATTTCAACAGATTAAAGTTATATGGAGGAGAAAAATATTGGCATTTTGTGGGCCTGAAAATATGCTAGATATTTTTTCATTCTAATTTTATAGAACTGGAATCAATAATAAGCTATGTAAATTGACTTAAGTCAATTCTGTAGCAGGGGAGTAACCAAAATGACATTTAAATGCCTCTTCTAATTCTAATTATAAAAATTTCTCATTATATTTAAATTTTTACTAGCAAGTGAGAAATCTGTATATATTATTGATTAGATTGGATTTTATAATTAAATTTTACAATGTACACTCTCCAATGCTATGAAGTACCTTGAAATAACTATGATGACTATTTCTCTGATCAATAATTATTTCAGATTCTGTTTCATGTGTTTCTAATGCAGATTTTATGTGATGATCTGCTTATATACCTCGATCATTGAGACAGTGGCTGAAGTTATTATAAGAATAATTGATAATGCTCCCTGAACTATCTGCAATGTGCCATTTACATCAACTGGACAATCCATGATAGTTAAAATTGCATTCACTTTACATATTACCCTACTATAATTTGCTAATTGAGAAACACATTTTAGTGAAACATTTACATGCTTTGCTATTAGATTTGAATGTAGTTCTTCCCCAACTACCCCCCCACCCAGCATATTATAGTAAATATAGCATTTTACAATCTGCTTGGTGATTAGAATCACTATAAATAACTTACGTTGTGAAATGCTATCTTTACAAAAAGAATAAAAGAAGCTTATAATTTGGGGTGGAGTAGAGGGGCTTATTTGTTGTAAAACCACAAAGGAACTTAGATTATTATCAACAGAAGAAAAATTGGCAGTATCATTATGACTAGACACACTGCTTGCTGGCATCACAATTCATTCAAAGAATGAAGATGGTGAAGGCAATTATAAATAAGAAAATGTGGGCATTAAGAGTTATGAAGAAGCTGTGCTCGGTGGCTCAGCCTGTAATCCCGCGCCTTTGGGAGGCTGAGATGAGTGGATTGCCTGTGCCTGCGGGTTCGAGACCCGCCTAGGCAGCGAGACCTCATCTACAGTAAATCAAAAAAATCAGCCGGGCGTGGTAGCACATGCCTGTAATTTCGGTTACTTGGAAGGCTGAGGTGGAAGGATTGCCGGAGCCCAGCAGGTCGAGGCTGCGGTGGCCGGGAGTGGCCACTGCACTCCAGTCTGGACGACAGAGTGAGACTCCAACTCAAAAAAAAAAAAAAAAAAAAGAGTTATGAAGAAAGAAAGGATTGTAATGGCAATGAAAAGATAGGTGTTGTTTTGAGAAATAGAAAAAGACTGATTCTTCTATTTTAGGGAGAGACAGCAGCTATGATACAAATGAGGCTAACAAGCCTAAGTCAGATTGCTGTATAGAACATTCTTGCTATTATCTTTGTGAGCAGAGACAAGGCTATATAACCCTGAATATATTAGTAGAGAATTTGTAGAAAGTATCCTGAATACACATGGGCTTCCCCAGATTACACTGGGCTTTCCCTTGATCAACTAGGCTGAGTGTGTTTGTATGTGTAATTCTCTTCTTTCCCTCTCTCAGATATCCAACACTATCTTCATCTAAACAGTCACGGAGCCACCAGGAGAGTCAGGTGTCAACATAGCTAATGGGGATTGACTAACCAACCAATATGCTTATCTACCAATATGGTAAGTTCCCTGGGATCAGCAGCTGTGTAGGTATCACATCATCTAAGTTTATAAGATAACAGTACACAAGAAGGTATAAGTTACTGTAAGCCAGGCATTTTATATTAATTTACTCTGATTCTTAACAGCCTTACAAAGTAAGATTTTTTTTTCTACTTTGTGGTATAGCTAAACTCAGAGAGGTTAAGTCAACTGCTTATAGTTACATGGATAACAAGTGGTAGGATTCAAATTCAAACCAGTCTCTTGTCAGTGGCTATTTGTGTTTTATTCCTCCACACTGACTCACCCCTTTAAGCGAATTATTCCTTCGATAACCTAATTCATATCTGTGATTACTGGTAGTTGTTAAACTTATCAAATGGCTGTAATATAGTTCAATTATAATTCTCAGATATTTTAGCCTTTGAAGTAATCTTTCACAGAATTATTAGTAGTCATTTAATATAATGCAGTTCAAAATATATATTAGATTGTTTATAATTCAAACTAATGTTTCCCATTAAGCAATTATAGGAAACAAAGTGAAGCCACATTAACTTTTTAAACATAACATGGCATAAGTCTAAAATAAGCATAATAACACCATTACCAGATGGAGAATGCAATCTTAAGTGACATAATTGAAGCACAGAGTAAACTACAAAAAACTTTCAACCTTGTAACTCATTTAATTTCATGACTCTCCTAATGTTTTAAACACATACATGTAACTAATCACACATAAATCACAATCCTGATTTTCAAGTTACCTCTTTCTGTCTACGCTACTAAACCAAACAATGAAAATTAGAATCGTCTTCCTTTTAACTCAATTCTTATGTAAAAATGTGAATGCCTTTATTTATTTTTTTTACTCTTTACATGTGCTTAGTCATTAAGCTAGTTGAACTAGAATGATCCACAGTATATCTGAAATTATTGAGAAGAATGATCCCCAGTATATCTGGCTTCAGGAAAAGTTTTGAATTTGTTGTAATCATCTTTTGTCTGATTATAATTGTATATGGATTTTTTTTTTTTTTTTTTTTGAGTTGGAGTCTCACTCTGTCGCCCAGACTGGTTTCTGGTTTAGCCAAGTGCATTGATGGTGATATCACTTACCAGAAAGGGGAGGTCTAAACTGAGTAGCAAGAACAAGTTCTGGGGCAGAAATTTACAGTCCAACTAAAGTGATGAGTAGTAGTAGGAGTTTGCTCTCACAGAAGATGCTAAAGATATAAATTTAATAGTTATATGCATTTGGATGACATTAAAATGTGAAAAAGCTTATCAACTTGGGTAAAAATTGAGAAAAAAGAAGAAGTGAAGTTGACAGAAGAAACAGAACAATGGTATAGGAAAGGAAAAGGAAAATTTGAAGTGTATTCCCACTAAAGTGAAGAAAGGGTCTTCAAGAAGAGACAAAAAAATGATCAAGAAATTTGAATGTTGCATGTGAAAGGATAATGAAGTAGTTCTTAATCACATTTAACCTGGGAATTGTAATTAACATTGCCAATAGACTTAGTTCTAGTATAACAGAAACTGTATTGAAGGGATTGAATAATTAATGAGCACTTTTAGTTCTGAGCTCTACCTATTTTATGTACTAGATAACCTGAATACATTCTCATCAATAATATCTAAAATTATTGCATAAAATATTATTGAAATGTTTAAAATACAAATATGAATTTCTAGAAAATACAATGCAGAAGGTGTTCTAAAAGTCATGGTGATGGAACTGAATTATGAGTAATATAAAACTATGAGTTGACTCTACAGTTGTGTGTGTGTGTGTGTGTGTGTGTGTGTGTGTGTGTGTGTTGGGGAGACAGATTGTGTCATTCTCAATAATAATAACAATGTAAAAGTTTGGGTCTAGAAATTAAAGACTCTTACACAAGCCAGAATTCCTTAAGTAAAAATGTAGATTTAGTAACAATCTTCCAGCAGCAAAGAAAGATAACAAAGTAATATCTGTCTACTTATTTGCCTGAATGTCAGTTTGCATAACAAATGTAAATTCTCTCAGAGAAATTGTACCTACAACTTTAAGCCCTACATAGATATGTGACTCAAATTCACTATTTTACATTCCAAGAAAAAGAAAAGGGTATAGTTAGTAATTAAGTTTGAACTCTATTAAGATAAATAAACAGTAACAACAAATGTACAGTTAACAACTAAAGTTACAGAAACTAGATGCAGAAATAAAATGTAACTGAATAAAGGGAGAAAGAAGAACAATAAAAAAGCAAAACAACTAAAAAAAAACAAGAAAGAAAGATAAAGAAAAGCATAGTAAAACAATAGTGAGAAAAGAGGGAAAAAGTTCAAGTATATCAATGAATAAGCTGTATTAATTTTTAAACAAATTTTCATGTTATACTAAAACATAAGATTGCATTACATGCTGCTTGAAATGGACAATTTTAAAACCTAAAGAAACAAAAGATGAAAATAAATTGATAGAAAAAAACATAAACAAAATAAACCAGAGATAGTTGTACAAATGTTATACAAACAGCCCTAATTCCTAACTTCTAATTTTTTTTTTCTTTTTGAGTTGGAGTCTCACTCTGTCACCCAGACTGGAGTGCAGTGGCATACTCCTGGCCACCGCAGCCTCAACCTGTTGGGCTCCAGCAATCCTTCTACCTCAGCCTTCCAAGTAGCCGGAACTACAGGCGCACGCTACCACACCCGGCTAGTTTTTGATTTATTGTAGAGAGGAGGTCTCGCCAAGTTGCCCGGGAGGGTTTCGAAACCGCAGGTCAGGCAATCCACTCGCCTCGGCCTCCCAAAGTGCTGGGATTACGGGCTGAGCCACCGAGGCCAGCCCCTAACTTGTAATTTAAATAGTTATTACAAATGAATGAATTGAATATTACATTAATAAGATACTTAAAAGACTGAACATATATGAACAATATAATTGGCATTCAAATACATAAAATTAAAACTGGTAATATTGTAATAATAAAAATAATAGAATCAGACTAGAAAATCGTATCCAATTAAAAATGATATCTAAGTGAGACCAACAATTAACAAGTTTATAGACTATTTGAACAGCAGCACTATTATATTTTAATGAGCATATTTATACAAATATACACACACATACATATGTGCAGATATATGCTCACTAAAATATATAGATATTTTATACTCTATACTTTTATACACACACATATACTTAGTGATTAGAGAATATACAATTTTCCTGAGCTCACATGGATTATTTACCAAAACTTATTTTATATTAGACCATAAAGAAAATATCAAGAACACAAAATAATATCTGCTATATAGACCAGTTTCTGTGCCAAATATTCCTTTCCTTTAATACTCCCTAGTAAAATAACAAAAATACAACAAAGGAGGAATAATGCTAAATGTTTGGAAATCATTTTTTTCTCTTTAAAAATTTGTTTTAATTTTAAAATTGTGAGGTACAATTCAGGCTTATGTATGCAAATATTCATTGTGCAGTTGCCCTTGTTGATGAGGTGTGCCTCCCCTTCCCCAGGCAGTTTGTAAATCTTAAAAAATATAATTTAAGACCATTTATGTATTAAAAAAGGTTATATGATGGATATTAAATATTTAGAACTAAAGAGTGTGGAGATGCCCATTTAAGTCTTTGCAGAAACTATTGCCTACCTATAGGGCAGTACCTATAGGGACATTTATAACCTTACCCATAGTAGAAAAGTAGAAACAGTGAAAATTAATAAGTTCATTATTTAAATCAAGTAATTTAAAATTAATCCAGTTTAAAGTATGAGACTGGGAATAATGAAAGTAATATCAAATATTCAAAAAATAGAAATAAACTATTTGGATAATCAAGTAAACCAAAATATGGCTCTTTAAATAGATTCACACAGTAGTCAAATATCTGTTAAGATTGGTAACGAAGTAACAAAGAGCCTTGAATACATGTTATTAGGGTGAGAAAAAGGAACAAAGCTACAGATAATTGCCAAGATATAATTATACAAATACATTAATTTCATGACTCAAAATTTAAGTAAAATGAACATATGTTTGAAAATATACAACTGATAACAACTCATCTCAAAAAGAAAAGAAAACCTAAATGCAAGTTTTCTCATTACAGATATTGACTCTGAAGTAAAAAAAAAATACTAATAAAAATTATATATAATCATCGTGGTTAGAAAGTTTTGCAGGCATGTACTCCCAAACATTCAATACATAGATATGCTTCATGTAACACAAAATGCTTCAGAGAGTAGAAAAAGAAAAAAATCACCTTATAACTTGTTTGATAAAGCTAGTACAATCTTAATACCAAGACACACATAGACATTTTGAAAAAGGAAAGGTGTATTCCAAATTTATTTGTGAACCTAGATGCAATTATACTTTTAAAACAAGTAGTAATGTATGGCTAGTAATTTATTATTGTAATTATTATTATTATTATTTGAAAACAGGATTTATTGAGAGGACAGAAAAGCTCCCACAGTGGAAGGGGACCCAAGGGGGTTGCCCATAATTTATTAAATATAATAAATACTTGGTCTCAATCTCATGACCAAGTACAATTTATCTTACCAATGAACTTGGTTTTAGCTTAGAATTAATGACAATTATATGTTGAGATAAAAATTTTCATGCTCCTCAATCAGGATTTGCCTCCTGAAATTGTTGGTAAGATTGAGATCTTGTTTGCTATCTTGAGATTTGTTCAAGAGCTGTTTTTCATCTCTGGCCTCTCCCTCTTTGAACAAGAGGTGTTTAGTAGAATCCTGGGAATTTTATTTATCTAAATATGTTAACTAATAACTCACAAATTGGTTGATCTCTTCCTCCAGTGGTCTTATCTGCCCTGTGTCTTTCAGAAATTAATAATTTAAAATTATCCATTTGTTTGTTTTAATTTGAAGCCCAGAGGAGGGTGAATTAAATTCATCTTGAGATAAATACATCTCGGAATCCTCAGCAAATGCAATTTATTTAAAAATACTTTAACATAAACAGTGTCATGGACTGTATGAGTTAATGAGCTAATTAGATTACATCAAATTGTAGGTGGACTGGAAGGATGTAATCAGAATTTACACCCCAGTAGAGGGCAGTATAACCAGAAAACATGTATTTTAGAGCAGTGGTCCCCAACCTTTTTGGCACCAGGGACTGGTTTTGTGGAAGACAATTTTTCCACAGACCAGGAAAGGGAAGGAGGTTATCAGTCATTAGATTCTCATATGGAGCATGGAACCCAGATCCCTTGCATGTGCAGTTCCCAATAGGGTTCACAGTCCTATGAGAATCTAATGCCACCACTAATCTTGCCAGATGCTCACCTCCTGCTGTCTGGCCCAGTTCCTACAGGTCACAGACTGGCACCAGTTCCTAACCTGAGGTTGGAGACCCCATTTCAAGAGGCAGCTAGGAGCATCTATGTTCACTGCACTTCTTTCAAACCACAGGTTTTCTATCTGTCATAATAGCATTATAAATGGTTTCTTTTAGTGAAGTTAAGGACTTACTAATTAGCAAAAGGGTATAAAATATTGGCTTTCCTCAATAGTCCACATGTGTTGACTGACCAGAAGGAAAGGAAAAAAAACAAAAACAAAAACGGCAAGCGTCTCTCTTGTGTGAAAGATGAATAAAAATGTATATAGACTCATAAATTTATGGATGGCACATAAGGTTTTGTCCTAAAATGACTCTGAGTCTAGCCATGCAGTAGGGTAGTGTGGCTGTCTAACTCTGACTATGAGAATACATGTAATCTTGTCACTTTAACATTGTTGATATAGTTGGATAACATGCAAAACAAACAGCTGGAGTTATATTGAGCTTATGGAAAGATTACATTTACTGTTTAGGATTTGCTTGATAATAATAAATGTTTTAAAAATAATTGTCAGTATGTGACAGAATTAGTCTTATGATTTGCTTTCCTTAGGACATCAAATATTTAATTTCTGCCATTATTTTTCAGAAAGAATGACCAAATTATCATAAGCCAGTCTGCAAGTATGATCTTCAAAGAATAGTAATGTCTGGGTTTGTAGAAAGGTAAATATAATTAATTATTGATAGGCAGAAGGCAGAACTAAAAGCTACGAGTGCATTTTTTTTAAATTAGATAAGATTTACCTTTATTCCTAAAGGTTATTTTAATTGAATATAGAACTATAGCTTTGAATTGAGGTGTTTGGTTTGTTCCTTCTTTAAGGAAATCTGCCTTTATTTTTGCTGGTAAGATCTTAAGTTTTTTTTACTGGATTTTTATGTTCTATAGTTTCACAATGGTATGTCTGAGTGTAGATTTGTTTTCTCACTTATCTGGTTTAGGGCTCATTGAACTATCTATATCTGCAGGTTGATATTTCCAGCATTTCTTGGAAAAAAAATCTGTTTTTATCCTTTCAAGTATTCCTCCTGCAAAAGTCTTTCTCCTTTCTCTCCTTTGGATCTCAAATTGTATCTTCTCACTGATTGCTTTCTCTCTTTCTCTTTTTTTTGAATTTTTGTACTTTCCATATTTTGTATTTCTGCTTCCTTTTAATTTATTTTGACTTATTTTCTACCTTGCCCATTTTTTTTTTTCAGTTGTGGCTACGTTTCTGTGAAATCCATCTACTGAGTTGTTAAATTTGTTAATACAAAGTTATTATAATTTTCAGTTTTTTTAGTTTTATAATTTAGTTTCTGCCACTTTTTAATAGTTTCTTCTCAAACTTTTCATAGCCTTGAACATAAAATCATCATCATTTTGTAATTCCAGTCTTTAGTATCTCAATCTCTAATGATGCACTATTTTCTGCTTCTAAATATGATTCTCTTACCCAAAGAAAAACTTATTTTAATCTTCTTTTTCTTTTAGTCATCATTCTGTTTTCTCTCACTGTTAAATTCATAAACAGACAATTTCTACTAACCGCATTTATTTTTTCAAATAATCGCTTTCTCTGCAATCTAGTTTCCAGTCTCACTACTATTATTAAACTTACCATTTGAGAGATCATTAACAAAATCATTATAGTGGAAAACACTGATTTTTTAAAAGAAAATACAAAAAATAAATGATACATGTATTCTCAGTTCCTTGATTAATTATGTTTGCTTATTTAAAAGTAAAAGCACATACAATTTGGGTTTGTTTTTTTTTTTAATTAGTGGGTATAGAAAGATGTAAAGGCAAAGTTACTTTTCGTAGAGAAAACCACAATTGACACTTTCGTAAATCTATTGGGGTAAAAATGTATATATACACACACTGATTATGCAACTGGATATTTACTGATCAAAACATTCATTTGCTTTCCCACATATCTTGCCTGTCTTGCAGTTTAGCACGACTCAACTCATTCAAAACAGTAGGATTAGGTTGTCAGTGAGTTTTGTGTGCTGCTGGAGTGTTTTCCAACTCTCCTATGGCATGTGTGGAGGCTCCAGTTTATGATGACAAAATTATAGGAAAAAAGGCTTCTGGTTTGGTGAGATACCCTGGAAGAGAACTGTACTAAAGAACAACCAAACAAGTTTTGTTTTTGTTTCTTCTAACACATTCCTGACATTTTTGTTATTTACCATGTCACAGAAGAAATGCAACATTGATGATACAATGATGATGCACTATATATAATGTTAACAATATACAAACATACACATACACACACACACATGCATGCACACAGATATTTTGCTTTAGTGTGTGTTGTTTCAATTTTAGTAAATTGTTAAGTGTCTTGTTTTGTGCTTAATATGTTCTGATTTTTCACATTTAAAATTATGGGATAGAAGTTCCTGTCTAGTTTCTTCACACAGAAGTTCTGGTATTGAAGAACAGATTACCAGTGTTAAGTGAAGATGCTTGTATATGCACACATATGTATTTAACAATTCCAGATGAATAATCTCAGTGTTCATAGACCTCACATTTCTTTAGTTTTTGTCACCATAACATTCCCATACTAAGGTAGATATCATTCTTTGACTTTTCTAATACTGCTCTCTTACGTTTCTCTTTGTGGTTGTGGATCTTTTTTTTTCCTTCCTGCCTTGTCTTCTAGTATTTTTTGCTGCACCTAAAATCGTTGCTCTCACGTTTCTTTCCTTAACCTTAAATTTTTTTTCTTACTTTGTTTAGCAATAGCATCCAGTTGAGATCTGATCTCTGCATAGACCACACCATGATCTCTTTCTCCTTCATATTTACAGCTGTCTTTCAGACATTTTCTCTAGATTTTACAAACCCTTCCTACCCACCTGTAAAGCTTTGTTATCTGTTAGATGTTCATGAAATTGCCTATGAATTACTACAACCACATATAATGTCTCATCTGGTAAATTCTTAGGCTATTTGAGTATGTTTTCTTTATGTAAAGTATCGTATATTTCATCTTGACCTTGAGATATATGTGTAGATAAGTGTAATTTTTCTAGAATTTTGAGGGCAGGATCTTATTTGTTCATATTTTATTTCAAACCTCCTTGTATATAGAACAATATATAATATAAATGATACTTACTCAATGCTCAGTTGTGATTAAGTTATAAACAAATCATTAGGTTTACAAATGTTGTAAAAGATGGTCAGCACAAAGTTTGTTGGAAATGTATTTGTGGAGACAATTTTGTCTTAGATTGCCTTAGGCTTTCCTAGTTTGAGCCTCAGAAGTCCAGGTTTAGGAAAACTCCTCTATCTCAGGTTAAAGAAGACACTTGTCACTCGAGTGCGTGTGTGTGTATGTGAGTTATATTTACTTTGTTTATACAATGATAGTAGGACAGAACTGTAGAGAAAAAGCCGTGACTGAGAAAACAGAAGCAGAGAACATGGATTTCTCTGTTGTAATTAACACTCAAAATAAGGGACAATTACAATGAAATGAGTGGAGTATTGTATCAGCTATTTAGATAGTTGTTAATCTCTATTGTTAACCAGAGACAAAAGAAGGACTGAAAGACGAGAAATAAAAAACAATTAACTGTTATAGACACCCCATTCCCAATTATCAAAGGGTTATTGCTCTAGACCTCAAAAGTTCAGGTGCAGAGATCTGGAAAGAAGAGACTTCCAGGAAGACTAATATTGGCTGGATTGAATAAAACAAACAAAGAAATACATAAACGCTTCCTCTTAGTTCTATTGAAATTCCTAATATTTTTTCTTATAAACAAGATTTAACCCTGTACTCTAAGGCAGAAGATTTCTATTTCTAAATACTTAGATCCTGTTGAACAGACCTCTCATAAAATTTTTACTGGCTTCCATCCTCTTGACTCACTTAAAGACAGGGACAATTCTTGTGGTGACAACTGTATTTAGGGAGCAGAGATGACATAGAGGTAAAGCAAAGGCACAAACCAACAAAATGACTTTATTGGTATCTAGGTATTCACTGAAATAGGTATAAATTGCCAGTATCTAAACTAGTGGCCTTGTTGAGATCTAGTGTCACCAACACATTTTCTGTTGGTCTCTTAACTCACTCTTCCATTTGCAGGGAGGAGATCCTGAAAACAAATCTTTCACAACTTCCTTAGCTTTAGGGGATGTTGGAGAGAAAGAACCCGTATGCCAGACTGAGACAGCAGTCTCTTCCCAGCAAACCAAAATATTCTGAGAGGAGTTGAGTAGGGCAGGGCACTGTGGATAAATTTGACACTTAAGGATCAAACTGTAGCAAGAAACAATCATATTCAAATGTAAAAATCAAAACTTATTTCAGACCCAATTAGGTTAGTTATGGTTATGAAGAGATGTGACAAGATTTCCTAAAACATGCTGGCATGCTATGCTAAAATGATAATCTTACTTCAAGATATTAACTTCCCCCTTATATTAGTATGTATTAGTTTTCATTTGAGACATTTCCATCGGATTTTAGCATAGTCTTTAAAAGAAAAACACCAATGCTGATAGGTCTACATTTAATTCATTCATTGATATTGTCAGGATCCTGAGATCAATCTGGACAAAATTGGACTTGGTGTAATTATTCACTCTAGAGCTAAGTTTCTCCACCTCAATGTTCTTGACATTCGAGGATGGATTGTTCTTAATTTGGTGGGTGGGTCTTCTCTTCATAGTAGCTTGTCCAGCAACATCCATGGCATCTACTCCTCTGCTATAGTATCATACACCCTACTCCATGGTTGTGATAACCAAAATGTCTCCAAACATTACCAAATGTCTTCTTGAGGACAAATTCATGCTCAGTTGAAAATCACAGCTTTAATAGAATAATTTACTCATTGAAAAATAAAGCAATTACAAAATAGTTCTCCTTCTTATTAGGTCCTTGGAACAGATCTGGTTTTGAGAGATGTGAACATTACACACAGAAAGAATACAAAATAGTGATTTCTACTTAAGTGCAGAAATAGATTTTTATATAGGAGAAAATAAACCACTACAAATTATACATTTTAAGTAGCTGACATATAAATAAAAGTCACAAAACCTAAAAAAAAAAAATACAGTATTTGTTGATTTACAGCCTGTCATATATCTGTAATATATTAGTTTAAAAATATTTTGTGTGCATATTTTTTACTTTGGCTGAAATTTTTCATGTGACAATAATTTCATCATATCATTGACTATAGAAATTATAGAAAAATAAAGAATACATCCCTTCAATGAGTTTCTTTTCTGTCATCTAGATATTCTCAATGCTGAGAGCCTTAGGACATCCTCCTATTGCAATGTGAGCACACACTTGGCATTTATCTTGTGAAGCTGAGTGAATCAGCACACTTAGTAGTAGGAGAATTCCTGAAATCCATTCCTTTATCAGTATGGTTAGCAATATCTTAATTATGAACACAAGGAAGTGAAAAACATCATGAATGTGTACTATTTTAGCATCCTCAGAATGTTTTTTCCATTTCTTCTGGGAACTAATCCTTTTATGAGGATAACCTGTTCCATATGATTTAAGTATGACCCATAGCCACATAATCCAAGGCATAAGAATCAGAATTCTCCACTCAAATGGTCACCATGATTGATGTGACAATGGACACAGCTCACAAGTTAGATCACTGAAAATGTGAAGAGTCTAATAAGTAATACCTCTTTTCTCTATGGGTTCAAACCAAAAGAGAGAGACACCCGAGATCATTCATTTTTCTTCACATCTGATTTCAGAAAAGAGTAAATAAGAGGAAAGACAAATGTCAACAATGCTGTCTTCTTTTAGTCACATTGAGCTCTCATACTTCTGACAGCAAAAGCAAAGGCAAAAACAGAAATGAATTTAGATTCCATATAATGAGTGGGTATAGATGTGGGGAGTGGATGAGCGCTGTAGGGACAGCAGAGCTTGAGCAAAGGCAAGGCCCCAAGCCAAGGCAAGGTCCTGCTTGGTTGCTCTGCACCCTAGACAAAGAGCAAGGGATGGAGCCTGCAACAGGAAAGGGCATCTCAGAGCCCACACACCCGGGTGCAAATAGTACAGATAAAGCCTTGGCAACATCAAGATAACCATGGAACAGTTTGCCATTTAAGTAGCAACAGAACTCCATTATAGCTTCCTCACAGACCTTGAATCCCTCCCAACTTCCTTTGTGCTTGATTATAAAATAAACATGCTGAGCTAATCCGGGGCCACTTCTCCTCCATCAGAGGAAAGTGTCTCACCTGGCCCCAGCTCTTCTTTATGTCATTGTGTCTGTGTCTTTCTTAATCTCTCACAGATCTCTCTTGGGACCCCCAAGGCAGCTGCGGACCTTGGCATATCTAGGCTATGTGCCTATTGATTAAATAGATGCAGTAAAGGGCTGAAGTTGCCTTTTTAATGAGGTGAGGATGTCAACAGAAAAAGACACTGGAGAGGTATTCTTTGCAGTAAGGTCCTAAAAGTGACACATTTTAATTTAGCCTGCCATTGAAGCTCAATTTCAATTAATTATGCATGCATGTTGTCATACTTCTAT
>NW_007035051.1:0-416 GCF_000164805.1 Carlito syrichta
ATGGGATGAAAGGAGTGGAATGGAATAGAGAGCAAAGG
Source organism: Carlito syrichta (assembly GCF_000164805.1). NCBI lineage: Eukaryota > Metazoa > Chordata > Mammalia > Primates > Tarsiidae > Carlito > Carlito syrichta. The sequence goes on from NW_007035051.1 coordinate 39, forward strand.
AATGGAATGGAATGCAATATACAGGAATGGAGAGGAATGGTATTGAATGCAATGCAAAGGAGAGGAATGGAATGGACTAAAGAGGAATGGAATTGAAAGGAGTAGAATGGAGTGGAATGGAATTGAATGGAGTGGAATGGAATGGAGTGGAGAGGAATGGAGTGGAGTGGAGTGGAATGGAACAAAACGGAATAGAATGGAATGGAGAGGAATGGAATGGAATGGAGTGGAGATGAATGGAATGGAATGAAACGGAATTGAATGGAAAGGAGAGTAAAGGAATGGAATGGAGAGAAATGGAATGGAATGGAATGGAATGGAATGGAATGGAATGGAAGGGAATGGAATGGTATGGAATATAGAGGAACGGACAGAAAT
>NW_007035051.1:2013-2707 GCF_000164805.1 Carlito syrichta
GGAATGGAGTGGAGAGGAATGGAATGGAATAAAGGTGAATGGAATGCAATGGAGTGGAATTGAATGGAGTGAAGTGGAATGGAATGCAGTGGATTGGAAAGGAATGGAATGGAACGGAATGGAATGGAGAGGGATGGAATAGAGTGTAATGGAATGGAGTGTAGTGGAAAGGAACTGAATGGAATGGAGAGGAAAGGAATGAAATGAAATGAAAAGGAATAGAATGGAGGGGAATGGAAAGGAGTAGAGAGGTGTGGAATTGATGCAATGGAATGGAATGTAGATGAATGGACGGTAGAGGAATGGAATGGAATAGAATGGAAGAAAGGAATGGAATAAAATGGTGGGGAATGGAATAGAAAGGAATGGAATCCACTGGAATAGAGAGGAATGGAATGGAATGGTGTGTAATGAAATGGCATGGACTGGAAGGGAATGGAATGGAGAGGAATGGAATGGAAAGGAAAGGTGAGGAATTGCATGGAGTGGAATGGAATGGAATGGAATGGAATGGAGTGGAGTGGAATCGAATGGAGTAGAACGAAATGGAATAGAATGCAATGGAGTGGAATGGATTGGAGAGGAATGGAATGCAATGGTGTGGAATGGAATTGAATGAAATGGAATGACGAGGAATGGAATAAAATGGGAGGAATAGAATGGAATGGGAAGGAATGTAATGGAATGGTGAGAA
>NW_007035051.1:4083-4582 GCF_000164805.1 Carlito syrichta
GAAGAGAGATAAATGGAATGGAATGGAATAGACAGGGGAGGAATGGAACGGAATGATGTGAAATGGATTTGAATGAAATGGAATGGCGAGGAATGGAATGGAATTGACAGGAATGGAATGGCATGGAGAGGAATGTAATGGAATGGAAAGGAATGGAATGTAGAGAAATGGAATGGAATGGAGGGAAATGGAATGAATAGCAATGGAGTGGAATGGAATGGATTGGAATGGAATGGAGTGGAATGGTTTGGGATGGAATGAGATGCAATGGAATGGAGTGGAATGGAATTGAGTGGAATGGACGGAATGTTATGGAATGCAATGGAATAGAATAGAGAGGCTTTAGCACCAACACCTTCTCTTCATCATCAGCTTTGACACTAACACCTTCTCTTCGTCATCTACATCCAAATCAGATTGATGGATTTATTTATGTGTCGTCTGTCTGTACCTCAATCGGATTGGGTGGCTGGTCATGTCTAATTAGATGATCCTGTAC
>NW_007035052.1:0-330 GCF_000164805.1 Carlito syrichta
ACCAACAGGAGACACAAGCACTTGGGGTCCAAGTTAAACTTGCGAAGGCATAGGCAGGGGTGTGAGAGTGGGGAAAGGCTAGGACACCCCACAAGGGTCAGGAAGACCGGAGCCCCCGGGGACAGGAGAGGGCGCGCTGGGAAGGGCTGGGGCTGCACATCTCAGTGTGGGTGGAGGCCACGCAGGTTTGCTTCGTGATGGCACTCAGGTCACAGTGCTTTTCCAAACCTTCCGAATTTGCCTTTCACAACACAGAGTGGAGACCTAAAGAGGGACCCCTAAAATGGAGGCGTTCCCGTATCCAAACGTGTATGGTTCCATGCCAGAAAC
>NW_007035053.1:0-437 GCF_000164805.1 Carlito syrichta
GAATGGAGAGAAGAGGAATGGAGAAGAATCGAATGAATTCCTAGGGAATGGAATGAAATAAAATGTAATAGAATGGAAAGGAATTAAATGGATTGGAGATTAATGTAATGGAAATGAATGGGGTAGAATGAATGGAATACATTGCAATGGAATGGAGAGGAATGGAAGTAATACAGAGGAATCGAAAGTGAAAGAAGGTAAAGGAATGGAAAGAGATGTAATGGAATTTAAAGAAATGGAATGGAGAGGAATGGGGTGAAGAGCAATGAAATGGAATAGAAAGTAGAAGAATGGAATGGAATGGAGAGTAACGGAATGGAATGGAGTGGAATGAATTGGAGAGGAATTAAATGGAGAAGAATGGAATGGAGAGGAATGGTATGGATTGAAATAGAAAGGAGAGGAAAGGTGTGGAAAGGAATAAAATAGAATGGAAT
>NW_007035054.1:0-392 GCF_000164805.1 Carlito syrichta
TTCCTACTTGGAAGGCTGAGGTGGAAGGATCACGGGAGCCCAGCAGGTCGAGACTGCGGTAGCCAGGAGCGGCCACTGTACTCCAGTCTGGGTGACAGAGTGAGATTCCAACTCAAAATAAAATCCCAAAAAACAAAAATATATGCAAATATTAGCCGGGTATGGTGTGTAGGCCAGTTGCTCCAGCCACTTGGGGGGCAGAGGCAGGAGGATGACCTGAGCCTGGCAGGTGGAGTCCGTGGTGGCCATGAACTGGTCCCTGCATTCTGACCTGGGTGACAGAGTGGGATTCCAACTACAAATAATAATTCTGCCACCTCTACCACCCCTGCCACCCAGTCCGAGAAATCTCTCTCAGGGATGGGAGAGGAAAAGACCCTTTCCCACCTGTC
>NW_007035055.1:0-384 GCF_000164805.1 Carlito syrichta
AGTTAAGTCTGTTGGCTAGCAAGCTGGCTAATTCGTTAAGTCAGCTTGTTAAATCAGCTGACTAGGCTACTGGCTAGCTAGGTAGCTAGGCAATTAATTCAGCTGGCTAGCCACCTGGCCTGCTAGTTAAGTCAGCTAGTTTAGACAGTTGGCTAACCAGCTGGCTGGGTAGTTAAGACAGCTCATTATGTCAGTTGTCTAGCCAGCTGGCTAACTAGTTAAAAAAACTAGTTCCGTCAGATGGGTAGACAGCTGGCTTGCTAGTTTTTTCTGCTAGTTAAGTCAGATGGCTAGCTAGGTAGCCAGCTTGTTAAGTCAGCTAGATATGTCAGCTAACTACTTTGTTGAGTCAGCTAGTTAAGTCAGCTACTATATGATAGCTAG
>NW_007035056.1:0-465 GCF_000164805.1 Carlito syrichta
ATAAGAGATAGAATTTTTGTTCCAGCTCCATGTGAGTCACCATGTGACCTTAGGCTGATTCTTAACTGCTTTTAGCCTCAGTTTCCTGTCTGAAATGGAAAAGACAATGGTATCTAATTCATGGGGCTCTTTGTAGGACTCATCAGAAAATCCTTTAGCAGAGGGCCTGACCTCAGTAAACATTAGCTCTGTTGCTAATAGTGCTCTAGGACTAGATTTCTTTATCTGAAAATGAGGTAAGTTGCCCTAGAGCAGTGTTTCAAGTTGCCCTTGAGCCAGTGCATAACAGTGCAAAAGAAGTCAGTGTACCAAGAAGTCATTTGTAAAAGTCAAAGCTCTTAATGGGTCTGGGGGCTACTTACAAAAGACAGCAGCACCTATGTTCCAAGCCAGTGTCCTGGGTGATTTTTTTTTTTTATGTTTCCATGACTCAAGTGCTCTGTGGGAGAAAGGAAACTCAGCCCT
>NW_007035057.1:0-326 GCF_000164805.1 Carlito syrichta
AGGTGAAATGACCTTCCTTTGGGGGAGAGGGGATGCCTCAGAGAGGTAGGAGCAGCTCTTCTGTTCAGCCATGGTGGGAAACAAGAGATTATAGTGCAGGCACAGATCCTATAGCCAAGATGTTTGGTGACTGACTTGGAGCATGCATCCCTTTTCTTTGTAAAGAAGAAACTGCTTTATCAGTTCTTGTCAGAATTTATCATTACTTGGGGACAGACAAGTTCTTTGTCAGGAGACTGGCCTCCCTGCTCTGTCCTCAAGAGCACTTTATACAGACACACACACACACACACACACACACACACACACACACACACACACACCCC
>NW_007035058.1:0-325 GCF_000164805.1 Carlito syrichta
ATAGGAATGGAATGGAATGAAATGGAGTGGAATGTTATGAAATAGAATGAAGAGTAAAGGAATGGAATGGAAAGAATTGGAATGGAATGGAGTGAAATGGAATGGAATTGAGAAGCATGGAATGGAGAAAAATGGAGAGGAATGGCATGGAATGCACAGGAATGGAGAGGAATGGAGTGGAATGAAGACGAAGGGAATATAAAGGAGTGGAATGGAATGGAAAGGAAAAAAGTGGAGTGGAATGGAATGGAATGGAATGAATTGAAATGGAAAGGAATGGAATGGAATGGAATGGAGTGGAGTAGAATTGAGTGGTGTGGAATGG
>NW_007035060.1:0-482 GCF_000164805.1 Carlito syrichta
CTTAATGACATTGCATGGCAGCCTGCACTTTCGTCCTCATTGACTGCCTCACATCCTTTAGAACAGTAAGGGAGATTGGTCCTCTAAATCTGAAAAAAAGATCAGAAACATATTTTTCAGAAAATAGTGGCTTAATCATTTTTTAGACACAGGCAACAGTGATCAGAAGCCCCCACGTGGGTGGGAATGTTTGGGGGTATTGTTGCAGTAGATACTGTCATGCAGGACATGTTTATGTGTTGGGAAAGCATATTTTTGTCCTTGACCTAGAGGTTTTCCTCCCGGAAAGTCACCTTGGGGTGATGATTTTTCTCCTGGGTATTTCTTCAGGCTGCCTGGATTGATGACATCTTTGCAAAAGGAGCACTAGGTTTTCAGTGGCAGGTAGGTTGACTAGACAGCCACCTATTTCCGAGGGTAAAATAAAGCTGAAAGCAAGCGAAGATATTTTAGAGTGAGTGGGAAAGCAAGGAAACAAAAAA
>NW_007035061.1:0-625 GCF_000164805.1 Carlito syrichta
CGAGGAAAAGCCTGCCAGAGTCCAGCGGCCTGAGGCTGTGGTGGCTGGGAGAGAGCCACTCCCCTCCTCCCTGCGTGAAGGAGTGAGACTCTGACTCAAAAATAAAAATGGAATAAGGGAAAAAAAGAAGAGCATCCATTTGTGTATGTAGTTGCGATCATCATGAACAGACAGAGATCATTTGGGAAGTAGGCCGCAGCCTTGGGCCTAGAGTACCTGAAAGACAGTAGATCAGCAGAAAATCGGACTGTGGCTTTGGGAGACTGAGATGGGGGATCACTGAAGCCTGGGATTTCAAGACCAGCCTGGGCCACAAAACAAGACCTCGTCACTACCCAGAATGCAAACAGGAGTCTTGCCTGGTGGCGTCCGTGGTCCTGACTACATGGGATGCAGTGACCTCCATCCTGGGTCATTATTTGCATTGCCCCCAAGGACAGAACTTGCCCGTCCAGGCTGGGCATGCTGGCTCACGGCCATCAGCCCCATGCCCCAGAGCCCAAGGCAGGAGGCTGCCTGGAACCATGGGTAGGAGACCAGACTGAGCTACATCAACAGACCTCGTCTAGGTGAGAGCTTCCCATAATTGAGGCAGGCATGGTGGCCCCAGGAGTCCAGGCTGCTT
>NW_007035062.1:0-363 GCF_000164805.1 Carlito syrichta
CATTCCATTCCATACCTTTGCTCTCCATTTCTATTCATTCCATTCCTCTCCATTCCATACCATTCCATTGCATTCCATTCCATTCCACTATTCCATTCCTCTTCATTTCTCTCCATTCCATCCCTTTGTACTCTATTTCACAAGATTTCATTCCATGTCATTCAATGCCATTCCATTCCTTTCCCTTTAATTCCTCTCCATTCCATTCCTGTCCATTCCATTTCATTCCAATTTATTCCATTCCTCTCCATTCCATTCCATTGTATTTCATTCCATTTTATTCTGTTCCATGCTGATCCATTGCATAACACTGTATTCCATTCCACTCCACTCCTTTCTTTCCATTTCATTACATTCTATTCA
>NW_007035063.1:0-320 GCF_000164805.1 Carlito syrichta
ACTCTGCTCCCTCGGCTCTAAACAAATTGACCTGCTTTTTATTTTCCAACAATGCCTGTCCCTCCTACTCAAAAAGAAGAGTTTAGCAAGACCATTATCTAATGCCCCTGCCAAAGATCTTGAAAGGGTCACTGCTTAGGCAAACTTGAGGTTCCTATTTAGGGCTATTTCTTCAAGGAGACCCTTCCTGACCTACTGGAATAGGTCAGTACCCATTATACATTTTCACTGCATTCTCTACCTCTTTCAGAGTACCACAAATTATAATTACATATCAATTTACATAATCTCAAATTATTAATAATCTCAAATTATTATGA
>NW_007035064.1:0-324 GCF_000164805.1 Carlito syrichta
AGGTCACAATCGTGACTCCTGGGGCATTGACCTTTTGGTCTCAGGCGGTCCTCCCAGCTTTGACCCTAGCAGCTGGGACTCTGGGGGCCATCACTCCTGACTCAATTTGGGGGACCTCTCACTAAGACATTTTCTGGCCACATCGCCCGGGCTGGTTTCCAACCCATGGGATCAGGCAGCCTGCCGCCTCTGCCTCCAAGGGCACGGGGCTGATGGCCATGAGACGGTGGCCTGCCTGGACTCGCATGTTCTGTCAGCAGAGGAAACACAAAGGAATGCCCCAGGACTGAGGTCACAGCTTCCCATGTAGCCGGGACCGCAGGC
>NW_007035065.1:0-378 GCF_000164805.1 Carlito syrichta
GAGTGGAATAGAATGGAATGGAATGGAATGGAGAGTAATGAAATGGAGAGGAATGGAAAGAAATGGTTGGAATAGAATGCAATGAAATGGATAAGAATGGAATGGGATGAAGAGGAATGAAATGGAATGGAGTGGAATGGAATGGAGTGGAATGGTATGGAAATGAATGGAATGAAATGGAGTGGTGTGGATTGCAATGGAAAAGAATGGAACGGTATGGAGAGGAATGGAATGGAGTTGAATTGAGTGGAAGGAATGGAATGGAAAGGAATGCTTACAAACGGAATGGAATATAATGGAAAGGAATGGACTGGAGAGGAATGGAATGGAAAGGAATGGAATGGAGAGTAATGGAATGGGATGGAATGGAATGGAAAG
>NW_007035066.1:0-776 GCF_000164805.1 Carlito syrichta
CTATCCATTCCATTCCATTCCTCTCCATTCCATTCCATTCGTCTCCTTTACCTTCCATTCCATTTCATTCCATTCCTTTCCACGCCATTAATTTCCATTCAACTGCATTACAATCCATTCTGCTTTAATCTATTGCATTCCTCTCCATTCCTTTCCATTCCATTCTTCCTCATTCCTCTCCATTCCATTACTGCCCATTCCTCTATATTCCATACCATTCCATTCCTGTCCATTCCATTCATTCCTTTCCATTCCATTCCTCTCCATTCCATTCTTTTACTCTCCTTTCCATTCAATTGAATTTCATTCCATTCCATTCATCTCCACTCTTTCCATGCCATTCCATTCCACTCCATTCCATTCCTCTGCAATCCATTCCATTGCATCCCACTCCATTCCATTAAATCCCTCTCTATTCCATTCTATTACACTCCATTCCATTCCATTCCTCTCCATTCCATTCCATTCCAATCCACTCCATTCCATTGCACTGCATTCCAGTCCTCTCTATTCTATTCCAATCCATTCCATACCATACCATACCATACCATTCCACTCCATTCCATTCCACTCCATTCCATTCCACTCTGCATTCCACTCCATTCCATTTCATTCCATTCCATTACTTTCCTTTCCTCTTTATTGCATTCCATTCCTCTCCATTCCATTCCATTTCACTACATTCCATTCCTCTCCATCCCTCTCCATTCTATTTCTCTCCATTCCTCCATTTTCTATTTTATTATATTCCATTCCATTCTATTCCATTTCTCAAC
>NW_007035067.1:0-324 GCF_000164805.1 Carlito syrichta
AGGGGGGAGAGAGGTATATTTATGGACCTTGCAGGGGCTGGCCAGTGCCATGCCTGGATCCCATTGGAGGAGACCATGAGGCAGCATTTCTTCAGGGAGAGGTTGTTTGAGCACAGGTTTAAGTTTCATGCGGGCGGGAAAAGCCACTTAGGGCCTTTGTTGTCTTTGGAAGGCAGTGCCATCTTGGGGAAGCCCTTCTGACTGTTTCCTGTGCCTTTTAATGATTATTTAGAGAAGACTTAGAAACTTTCATTAAGAAGCTTACTTTAGCCGGGCTCGGTGGCTCAGCCTGTAATCCTGCACCTTTGGGAGGCTGAGGTGAGT
>NW_007035068.1:0-321 GCF_000164805.1 Carlito syrichta
AATATCTAATACATGGCAAGTATTCAAAAACATTTGTGGAGTGAATGATGAAATAGCGAATTATTATGAGTAGTATGTTACTATAGCACTATGCTATAAACTACTATAGTGTAAGTTACTATTATAACATATTTAGCACATTTTTAAAAAGTGACCTTTTGGGAGTTGTTTCTAATTAACATATACGTATATTTTGAAGTTATATTTAAAATTAATACATCTGCTTCAATATGATTTTTAATGAAAAGTAATAGTAGTCTGTCTTACCCTTCCCCTTCTCTAGTTCTAAATCTCCACAGCAAAAAAAATTGGCATTTCTAT
>NW_007035069.1:0-319 GCF_000164805.1 Carlito syrichta
AAGGAATTGAATTGTGACGAATGGAATGGAATGGAATGGAATGGAATGGAATGGAATGGAGATGAATGGAATGGCATTGAGAGGAATGAAATTTAATGGAATGGAATGGAAGGCCATGGAATAGAGAGGAATGGAATGGAATGGAGAGGTATGGAACAGAATGGAATGTAGAGATGTGGAATGGATACGAATGAAATTGAATGGAATGAAATGGAATGAGATGGAGTGCAATTGAATCGATTTTAATGGAGTGGAATTAAGAGGAATGGAATGGAGTAGAATGGAATGGAATGGAGTGCAATGGAATGGAATGAAGAGG
>NW_007035070.1:0-380 GCF_000164805.1 Carlito syrichta
AAAAAAAAAAAAACTCATTAAAAAAAAATACTTCCCATGGAAGTATTCTGAGAGAATATCAACTACATGTTTTCCCGTGGCAGGTATTCATCAAATGTTTTATAAAGCATACAATCAGTTATAGTGTTTAAATAAAAGATGTATTTACCTAGAAAAAGAATACATGTATATATACAATCTTGGAGCTGGGTATAGTGGCGCATGACTGTAATCCCAGCACTTTGGGAGGCTGAGACAGGAGGATCTCTTGGGCGCAGAAGTTCAAGACCAGCCTGGGCAACAACGCAAAATCTCACCTCTACAAAAAATAGAAAAATTAACCAGGCATAGTGGTGTGTTCCTGCAGTCACCAGCCACTCGAGTGGCTGAGGCAGAAGGAT
>NW_007035071.1:0-357 GCF_000164805.1 Carlito syrichta
GGGAGGATCACCTGAGCCCAGAGTTGGAGGCTGCAGTGAGCTGTGACCATGCCACTGCACTTCAGCCTGGGCAACAGAGAGAAACCCTGACTCAAAAAAAGAGTCGATCCTAGAGACAGACTGCCTGGGTTGGAAGCCAGGTCTGTTATTCATTAGCTTTGTGACCTTGGGCAAGTTACTCAGCTCTTGACTCAGTTTCCTCATCTTTAAAATGGGGGTTATGATAGTTACCATTTCACAGGATTGTTGTGAGACAACTACTACTCAGTCCTTTAGTTATGCCCAGAACTCATCTTTGTCCCTAGCTTTTAGTATGTAGCGCACATTTGGGGCCCAGCCCAGGGTAAATATGACAGT
>NW_007035072.1:0-317 GCF_000164805.1 Carlito syrichta
CACACACACACACACTATTAAGTTAGGGAAGCAAGAACTGTTTCAAGGAGAAATAATTTCTTAAAGGAGGAAGGGAGAAAAAAGAATGCACATTAGAAGTAATAAAAAATGGGCTTCTGTACTAGACAGGGGCCCAGTCTCTTTCTTTTTCTCTCTCTTTTTCTCTCTCTTTCTTCTTCCCCCCAATCACCGATGCCGTCTCCACCTTTGAGGTACCCTGAACCCGGCTGGAACTGAACTCCCACAAAAGAGGGTATCTGCACAATGCATATTTGTATACCTAACCCTTAACTGTACTCCACAATTTTAAAATAAAA
>NW_007035073.1:0-314 GCF_000164805.1 Carlito syrichta
ATCTCCATTTCATTCCATTTCTTTCCATTCTGTTCCTCTCCATTCCATTCATTCCATTCCGTTCAACTATACTCCATTCCTTTCCATTCCATTCCTTTTCATTCCATTTCATTGCATTCATTCATCTCTATGCAATTCTATTCCATTCCTCTCCATTCCATTCTATTCCCTTTCTGATTCACTCTCCTCCATTCCATTAGATTCCATTCCATTCCACTGCATTTCAATCCAATCTATTCCTCTCAGTACCATTCCATAAACCTCCATTCCATTCTACTTCATTCCAGTCCTCTCAATTCCATTCAATTCCATTC
>NW_007035074.1:0-3685 GCF_000164805.1 Carlito syrichta
AAATAGCTAGCCAGACAGCTGACTAGCCATCTGAAATAACTAGATTTTTAACTAGATATCAAACTGGCTAGCCAACTGTCTTAACGAGGTAACTTAACTAGCTAGCCAACTGGTTAGACAGCTGACTTAACTAGTTGATTAACAAGCTAGACAGTTGGCCAGCCAGATGACTAAACTATCTGGCATTACTAGTCATCCAGATGGATAGCCAGCTGACTTGAATTGCTCTCTACCTCTCTAGCCATCTGGATAGCCAGCTTTCTTTTTTTTGAGTTGGAGTCTCACTCTGTCGCCCAGACTGGAGTGCAGTGGCCGCTCCTGGCCACCGCAACCTCAACCTGCTGGGATCCAGCGATCCTTCCACCTCAGTCTTCCAAGTAGCCGGAATTACAGGCATGCGCTACCACACCCGGCTGATTTTTTTATTTATTGTTGAGATGAAGTCTCACTGCCCAGGCGGGTCTTGAATCCATGGGCTCAGGCAATCCACTCACCTCAGTCTCCCAAAAGCATGAGATTACAGGCTAAGCCACCGAGCCCGGCTTAGCCAGCTTTCTTAACTAGCTGCCTTAATTATCTAGCCAGCTGTCTAGTCAACTGACATAATTGTCACTACGTAGCTAGCCAACTGGCAAGCCAGCTGACTTAACTAGCTGTTTTAACTAGCTGGCCTGCTTTCTAGCCAGTTGAATTATCTAGCTTTGCTACATATTTAACCCTGCTGGCTATCCAGCTGAATTATCCAGGTGACTTATCTTGCTAGCAAGCTGTCTAGCGAGCTGACATAACTGGCAAACTTCCTACCTAGCCAGCTGGTTAGTCAGCTGGCTTAACTTGGTCACTTAACAATCTAGACTGCTGGCTCAACAGCTGACATAGCTAGCTAGCTACCTAGCTAGAGGACTGGCTTGCCAGCTGACTTAACTAGCTTAATTAACTAGCTAGCCAGCTGACTGGCCAGCTGAATTATTTGCCTATCTACCTAGCTAGCCAGAAGTCAATCCACTTGACTTCACTGGCTGACTTAACGAAGTAGCCAGCTGGCTACCCTGCAGAATTAACTAGCTAGCTACCTAGATAGACAGGTGAATAGCCAGCTGAAATATCTAGCTGAAATAACAAGACAATTGATGGCTAGTCAGCTGACTTAACTAGCTAGCTACCCAAGCTAGGCATGTGCCTAGCCAGCTGACTTAACTAGCTGACTTAACTAGCTAGCCAGCTGATGTAATTAGCTGACTTAAATAGTTAGCTACTAGCAAATCAGATGACTTTACTAGCTGAAATAACTATCTAGCTAGCTATCTAGAAAACAACCCATCTTAACTAGCTGACTTAACCAACTGGCTACCTAGCTAGCTAATTGACAGTACTAGCTGAATTAACTAGCCAGACAGCTGTCTAGCCATCTGAATTAACTGACTTTTAAACTAGCTGTCTTGGAGGCTAGCCAACTGACTTAAGTATGTGACTTAACTAGCTAGCCAGCTGGATAGCCAGCTGAGTTAACTAGTTGATTAGCAATTTAGGCAGCTTGCCAGCCAGTTGACAAAACTAGCTGGCATTACTAGTTATCCAGCTGGCTAGCCAGCTGACTTAACTAGCTCTCTACCTCTCTAGCCATCTGGATAGCCATCTTTCTTAACTAACTGAATTAATTGGCTAGACAGCCAGCTAGCCAACTGACTTAACTAGGTCACTACCAGCTAGCCAGCTGGCTAGTCAGCTTACTTTACTAGCTCTTTTAACTAGCTAGCCTGCTTTCTTTCCAGTTGAACTTACTATCTTGCTACATAGCTCGCCAACTGGCTATCCAGTTGAATTAACTAGGTGACTTATCTTGCTAGCAAGCTGTCTAGCTAGGTGACATTGCTGGCAAACTACTAACCTAGCTAACTGGCTAGTCAGCTGACTTAACTTGGTCAATTATCTATATAGCCAGCTGGCTAGACAGCTGACATAACTAGCTAGCTACCTAGCTTCGTGCTGGCTTGACAGCTGACTTAACTAGCTGAATTAACAAGCTAGCCAGCTGAATAGTCAACTGAATTATTTGCCTAGCTACCTAGCTAGCCAGCAGGCTAGCAAGGTTAATTAACTAGCTGATGCAAATATGTAGCCAACTGGCTAGCCAGCAGACCTAACTAGCTAGTGACGTAGCTAGACAGGTGAATAGCCAGCTGGCCTATCTAGCTGACATAACTAGACTCCTGATGGCTAGCCAGCTGATTTAATAGCGACATATCTACATAGCCCGCTGGCTTGCCAGTTGACATAACTACCTAACTACCTAGCTAACCTGCTGTCCAGTGTAGTAACTTAACTAGGTGACTTAACTAGCTAGTTAGATGGATAGCCAGCTGACTTAACGAGCTAGCTATTTTGCTAGGCAGCTGGCTAGCCAGCTGACATACCTCGCTGACTTAACTAGCCAGCAAGCTGACTTAACTAGCTGACTTAACTAGCTAACTACTTAGCTGGCCAGCTGACTTAACTGGCTGATTTAACTAGCTACCTACCTAGCTAGCTATCATTTAGCTAGCTGACTTAACTAGCTGACTGATCTATGTAGCTAGCTTACATATCTAGCTGACTTAACTAGCTAGCTTCCTATGTACCCAGAGGATTTAACTAGCTGAAAGAACTAGCAAGCCAGCAGGCTACCCATCTGATGTAACTAGCCTTTTAACCAGCTAGCCAGCTGGCTAGACAACTGTCTTAACGAGCTGATTTAACTAGATATCTAGCTAGTTAGTCAGGTGACTGAACTAACTGACTTAACTCACTGTACAGCTGTCTAGCCAGCTAACTTAATTGCCTAACTACATATGTAGCCAGCAGCCTAGCCAGCTGAATTAATTAGCTGACTTAACGATGTAACCAGCTGGCTAGCCAGCAGACTTAACTAGCTAGCTACCTGGCTAGACAGCTGGATAGCCATGTGACTAAACCAGCTGACATAACTAGATAGTTTTATGGCTAGCCAGCTGACATAACTAGCTACCTACCTACATAATCCGCTGGCTTGTTAGCTGAATTAATTACCTACCTACCTAGCTAACCTGCTGTCCAGCATGCTCACTTAACTGGGTTACTTCTCTAACTAGCCAGCTGGCTAGCCATCTGCCTTAACTAGCTAGCTAGTCTGCTAGACAACTGGCTAGCCAGCTGACTTAACTAACTTAACTAACTAGCAAGTTGACTTAACTAGCTGACATAACTAGCTAGTTACCTAGCTAGCCAGCTGACTTAACTAGCTGACTTAACTATCTAGCTACCTAGCTAGAAAGCTCGCTGGCCAGATGACTTATCTAGCTGACTTTAATTGCTAGCCAGCTATCTGTCCAGCTGATTAACTAGCTAGCCAGTTGGTTAGCCAGCTGAATTAACTAGCTGTCTTAAACAGCTAGCTAGCTGGCTAACCAGCTGACTTAACTAGCTAGCTACCTAGCTAGCCAGCTGGAAACATTACTGAGTTAACTAGCTGACTTAACTAGCTATCCCGCTTGAAGCCAGCTGACTTGCTTGCTACCTAGCTAGCCATCTATCTAGCCAGTTGACTTAACTACTTGACTTAATCAGCTAGCCAGCTTGCTAGCCAACTGACTCAACTAGATGACTTAACTAGTGAGCCTGTTTGCTAGTCAACTGAGTTAACTAGCTCTCTACCTAGCTGGCTACCTGG
>NW_007035075.1:0-314 GCF_000164805.1 Carlito syrichta
CTTGTTAAGCCAGCTGACAAGTCAGCCGAGTAGTCAGCCAACATGTGAAACCAGATAAGTGGTCATCTGCATCGTCTGTCAACAAGTTAAGTCACCTAGCTAACTCGTTATCCAACTAAGACAGATAGTTAACTCGTTTGCCAAACAGCTAAAACAGTTAGCTAACTCATTAAACAACTCTTTAAGTCAGCTAGCTATCTTGTTAGAAAACTAGTTAAGTCAGCTAGCTAAGTCAGCTAGCTAATCTGCTAGCGAGCTAAGTCAGCTAGCTAAGACAGCTAGCTCACAGGTTAGCTAATTATTTAAGTCAGCTA
>NW_007035076.1:0-343 GCF_000164805.1 Carlito syrichta
CACCCATCCAAAATCCACCATCCATCCACCCACCCAAAATCCACCATCTATCCAACCACCTTACCCACCCATCCATCTATCCACCCATCCGTCCAAACTTCCACCCAGGTGTCCATCCATCCATCCACCCATCCAAAATCCACCATCCATCCACCCACCCAAAATCCACCATCTATCCAACCACCTTACCCACCCATCCATCTATCCACCCATCCATCCAAACTTCCACCCAGGTGTCCATCCATCCATCCACCCACCCAAAATCCACCATCCATCCACCCACCCAAAATCCACCATCCATCCACCCACCCAAAATCCACCATCTATCCAACCACCTTACCCA